>NW_026947485.1:127850836-128115836 GCF_034190915.1 Cavia porcellus
GAATCTTAAAATATAGTGTACCTAATTTGCAAATGAATATGGAAACACCCAGTGGTTTTATGCTGATTTTTAAATATTGAAGTTGATGATCAGTGTAGTCAGTAAAAGTGAAGTAAAACTAGCCCCTGAATATTACATTTACATATTTGCCTCATTCTTTTTTCAAACTCTACACTTTTTGTCATAGAGCAGTATAGTTTTTATTTATTTACTTTCCAAAGAGTTAAGAGTACCAGACTATGGGTAATATAAGTTTATTAAATTTGATTTGTAGGGGCTGGGGATTTAGCTCAGCGGCATAAGCGCCTGCCTTGCAAGCAGGCAGTCGTGAGTTCGATCCCCGGTACTGATAAAAAAGAAAGACAAAAAAATTTTTTTTGATTTGTATAAAATCATCATGTTACCTCCTCTGTCTTTTGGTATCCAATACTATTATGACACATTTCCATGCTTGAATATGCTGTCATATTCCTTCACATGATAAAAGCATACGGCTGGTTTTGTTAAGGCAAATATGTTTATAAAAGAATATAAGAAGGGCGGTCAATTTACAGATTTCTTTATTATAATTTTTTCAAAAAGATTTTAAAAACAGGGGCAAAATTTGCATGTATAAGACTATGAATATCCTATAGAATAGAAAACATAGACACAAAAATGTTTCATACAAGGCAGGCCTGGTGCCACAGGTATAGAATCCCTGCACACTGAGAGGCTGAGGCAGGAGGATCAGATGTTCTAGACCAGCCTGAGAAACTTAGAAATTTAGTGAGACCTTGTCTCAAAATAAGAAAAATAAAAAAAGAACTTGGGGTGTAGATCAGTGTAAATGCTCTGAGTTCAATCCCCAGTAAAACAAAAAAGTAACAATGATGATGATAATATTAATACGAATAAATTATAAAATCCAAGATACACTGTAGAAGCATTACAAAGAACTCAACTGAACACAATCTCGTGTTATCTTTTTAAAATTAAATGCATGCAGCATGGATAAATTTTCCTGCTCCTCAGTTAAAAAACAAAACAAAACAAAAAACCCTGGGAAGTGACATTCATTCTTCTCTCATATTTAGGTGCTAATTTGATTTAGGGTCACTGTACTTTTTAAATATAAAACCAATCTATTGTTAAAAGTAAGAACCCATTGCTGAAAAATAATGCACATTACCAACATGATTTAGCACCAAAGCATGTCTACCTAAGAAACCAGCAGTGGGAGAGAATCTGGTTCTTCTCTCATTCCATGTCTACCTCCAGTTGCTGCGATTTCCACCTTCTAGTTTTAGGCTTTTAAAATACTAGACACAGAGCAAAGAGTGTGCTTCTCCCAGAACAGGGAGCAGATTAAGTTGCTCTTTGCTGGGCCTTTCATGGGTTCCTCAAAAACGTCTAGTTTTAGTTTTAATTACCTTGATAAATACTGCGCTGTTCCAAATGTTGCTTGAACCTCCTTAAGCCTTCTCCAGAAACTGTTACTAAGAGTATACTGTCCCTGGAGACTGGTGTTATACAAAACCCCGGAAGACAAAGCCTGGCTTTCCCTGTGCACGATACACATACAGTCACAGAGACATTTGGACAGCACACATTACAGCACACGAAGGTCACAAGTCCATCTCTCTCCAGCTCCCGGTTCCTGCTCTGCAACTGCAGTCTCTGCTGGCTCATTCAATCTCTAAATGTTCCATGGAACATTTAGAGCCCAGCCCACTCCGTAACCCAGATCTTCACCTGAACTCTTCACATATTTCTGATAAAAGAGGCAGGTGTTTTCTTTTTTAATCATTTCTCATTTGAGAGGATTGGACTCACGCCCATTCAGCTGTTCACTACAAAAATGTTTCTCACCTTCTCTGAACCTTCTATGAACCCCTTTCAGCCTTCTTGTGGCTATCAGAGGCAGCCTGAACACTGGTTTGAAAGGGCTGGCAATAAGTGGCAGGAACAGTTTCACAGTTTGGCTCTCAAGGTAGTAGAGTGACTAAATATCCTGAAACACACAGAACAACACACTCGCTCTAAAACTGGCCCATCAGTAGAGAAACACTAAGTTGTTCTGGATCATTTTCTTTGAACAATCCATTTCTCTTTGGTATCTCATTTTGGTTTTTTTTTTATATCTATTGCATCTCTCTGCCTCTGCACATGCAAATATCTCACTGGCAAATTTATAAATGTATTGTTAAGGGAAGTGAAATACATATTTTAAGAGAAGTAATACCAACTTTCTGGAGGTTTTGAATGGTGGCAGAGATGATATTTCTCTGGATGGGGAAATTAGGACAGGCTTGTTGGAGCTGTACCTGGAATGAAAGGTGTTGATAGGAATCAATGCATACAGGTAGAAGAAAAAGGGGCTATTTGTTTCATAATTTAAAACTCAAACACATAGATAAATCATGTGCTATACACATCTCTAAAGCAAAGATACATTTAATATTAATAGTTTAGGAGTATGAAGAAGATTCATACTGCTTAATTGCCTAGGGTTATGCTACTACGCTCATTAGATAATCTCTCTATATACAGTTGTCTGGAAATTATGACTTTCTCATCTTTGTTTTTCTTAGAATTAGAATAACTTTAGGGTCATTTTAAATATGCAAAAGAATTCTACTACTATAACTGTAAGCTCCTCATGATGCCAGCTATACTTCTGAAAGTGATTAGAATAATTTTGTTCATTCAAAATTTCTGTTCAGTATTACACTATGTGCATTAAATGTTTTATGACATTCCAGATTAATGGTATGCCTGTACTTATCTTTTTAAATTTACCTGTGACTTTATTCTCCAAACTATTACCAACAAGATAAATTCCCCCCTCTAATCCTTAGCAGTACCCATCTGATCACAGTTTGCTTGAGAGATTCTGTCTTGTTTCTGTTGTCAGTTTCACAACTAAATCTTTCCATCTTCAATTTTTTTCTTCCAAATCTGAGCTTCTGGATATAGTGGTCACATAGTATATGCACTCTTTATTTACGTTTGTGGGCACCATTCCCATTATTTTCTGCCTCTCTCTCCAGGTTGTTTAGATGTGATCTTTCTTTAGAGGTTTTACGTGACTCCCTACCACCAACCCCATTACAGTCCGAGCCACTGTAACAGGTTCTAAAGTTTTAGAATTGGCACTTATTATCTGCCTTTGGATAATGTGTTGCTCATGTGGTCTTCTTGGCCATAGCATAATGCTTAATACACAGTCAAACCTTCATATAGGGTGATGGAAGGCAACCTTAATTATTTTAAGTAAGCCATGCAAAATTGAAATGCATCTCTTCTCTCTCCCTCTCTCTCTCTCTCTCTCTCTCTCTCTCTCTCTCTCTCTCTCTCTATATATATATATATATATATATATATAATTTATATATAGTCACAAAATGTATATATATATAGAAAATTTATATATGTGTGTGTATATGAAACTGACTTGTGATTCTTTCAGAATTTCTTTTTAAATCATAGACTGTATTATATCTTCCAATTTTGCCTTATTATATAAATTCTCAGAAAAAGAGATGGCTTTAGATTTTTAATTTTCTTTAAAAGTACAGTATTTATTATAGTCAAACAGTTTCTCCAACTCACATAAAAGGCTTCATTTTACATATTCAATTTTCAGTATCAAAGTGATACCTAATGAGGATTCCGATATCTTAACTGATTTTAAAAGTTTGAGCTATAAAGTTTAAAATTGTATTATATTATTTTAGCAGAGATAGTCTCACATCTGTAAGTATGGTCTGAACATTTGCTGATGCATGTAAATGTAGAGAAATGCATGTGTACACACATGCAGCTGGAGGGAAACGAAAGAGGGTCAAAGGGAAAGATAAGATGAGGAGATTTTTCCTACATGAGCAAACATAAGGGGAAAATAGAGAAGGACTGAGAAATCTCCGAAGAGGCTTACGTTCTCCAGTGATTTAGAAGACCTTGCAATGGTAGCAGAATTTGGACCTTGTCAGAGTCCCTGTGGGTTTCCAAAGAGAAATAAATAATAGCTAGGATTTACCTCCACGGAGAGGCAGAGATAGCCAGCATTCCACACTGGCTTTCTAATTGTGTGTTGTTCTTGAGTTTTATTGCATCTTCCATTACATTTTCACACCATGAAAAAAAGAAAAAAAATTCTGTGATGGTAAAGAAAGTAGATTCATTCAGCTTTTACTTTGGTTTCTCTTTCCTCTTCCCCAATTGCACTATAAGCAATTAAGACTTAGGGAGAGAGATTTCTTTCTATTTAGGGAATCCAGTGAAGATGTATATCTCTTAGGGTATTAGAGTTAAAAAGCTGATCAATTAATTCCATGAATAATTGATAACATCAAAACTTTTTAATTTTTATTTAAAATGTAGAGCTTTTCATAATTCAGTGGGGTGTATACGAGAAGAGTTCTCTTCAGGGACTAGTGCTAGGATTTCTTGTGGCTGCTGAGTGTTTTTTCCATGCCATGGATGTTTGTGTCGCTTGGACGAAGTGGGTAAGTGGCTGGTTACCTCTGATCTTGGTCCAGACCATAATTTCTAACTCCTTAAAAATGGCCTTTACACTTTTTAAATGTTCTTTTGGTGTGTTCTTGAAAAAAATTGTGTCTGTGATGTTGCTCTTTTTCAACTTGCATAGCCATATATATATATATTGTGCTGTATGACTTAATAAATTCTTGCATGCTGATTATGGGGTTGATAGGTGTATGCCACACAGAGGAGTATAATTTTCTCCTCGTAACAGAAGATACACTGATACCTAGATTTGTTTTTTAAAGCTCAGTTCTTGCATTGTACACAGGTGGTTTATTTAACAGATTGTGGATTTGCTAGCATTAGTTTTCTGTCTTCTCACATGCACATTTATGGCAACTGAGGAACAGAAAGGAAGAGAAGAAGGTGACGTAGACTCATCATGGTGATCCAGGTGTCGTTTTGCACTTCTTGAACTTCATGCTGAGTGTTCCCTTTCTTTATCAAACAAATAAGTTAATCTCTTAATTTCTGTGTATGATATGGCAAAAGAGTACTTCTGATTTACACCATATATGGCAATTAATATGACAACAGGTTTTATGTGGAATGCATTTAATGTACTTGTAATTTGCTAAAGACAGCTCTATGCTAAGTAAGAGACAAAAAAAAAAAAAAAAGACTACTATTGCTTGACTGCCATTGCATCCATGTGCGTGAGGCTCTGGGACTAAATGCAGGGTTTAATGCCAGCTAAGAAACAGCTTCACCCCTAAGCAACTCTCCAAATCCTGTCATATATTCACTACATCTCGACCACTTTTATTTTTAATTTTTTAATTGAAACAGGGTAGCACTTTATGACTTGGTTGTCTAAGGTGGGCTCAAACTAGCAATGCTTCTGCCTCAGTCTCCCCAAATTCTGGAATTACAGGTGCAAACCAGCCCATCAGGTTGACCATACTGAAATGTATGGATTCATACCACAATTAAACCACAAGCAGTGCTCTAGAGGTGAGCAGCCTGAGGTTGTGCACAGGAAGGTTGTGTCACTTAGCCTATGTTCTGCTACTTAAGGAGAGAAGTCAGGATTGAAACAGGAGCCAGCTGGCTACAAAGATCCTACTCTCATTTGTTAGAATATGCATCACGGACATTCCCATAATAGCTGTGTGTCCCTCCTATTACTATACACAGCTTCTCCATCTTCCATCATTAATGCTAATGCTGGTCATTTGATTATTCTTATAAATTTTAATCAAATAGGATGACTTGCCAGAGAAATTAACTAACACTCACATGGTGATGTTACTGAATTAAAACGAGTTTCCTGGAAAATGCCCGGTGTTTCCCAACCTGTTTCACATTACTATCTAGAGTAGCTCTGATAAAATTTACAATTATCATTTCAGTCTCTACACTGGGGGATTTTGATATGACAGTGGTAATGACACATAAAATATTTTTGAAGGAACGTAATCCCTAAATAAGAATGCCTTAGGCTAAACTCAAAGGCCGAGGAGTAAAACTATTATGCAAGGCTTTAATTTGATCAGAAATGTAACAAGTAAATGTACAAGGCTAGAAAATGCCTGAAAATCATTATTACCTAAAACAGGCACTAATTGCTTGTTATTGTATTTTATTGTCACAGAAATTGGGAAGGAAGGCCTTGGGCTTTAAAGTCAGGTAAGTTGATGAAATCAAGGCCTCTATGTAAACTGTATCCTCAGTTGAATGGAGAAAATACGTATTTTCTCCACTAATGCCTGAATATTAAAGTATATTTCACCTAACAGAATTATAGTGACACCAACATAAATTTGGTAGCTACTAGGCCACTATATATTTTGTTGCTTTCCAGTTTTTCATTGTGTTATTTTAGTTATCTTCTCATGTGCAGTTGAAGGCTATTAGGGGCAGAATAATAAACTTTTCCGTGGGTGAATCCCCAGAACATATAATGCCAGGCTAGGAGGCTGAGATTATGAACTTTGAGATTAGTTGACCATTGTGGGTTATCGGCACACAGGATATAAACACTGGACTCCTTAACACAGGGGTGCTTTGCAATCTCTTGTCAGAGAAACGCAGTGATAGAAATAGGGTCAGAGAGATGTGTCAGTATATTTAACTCGCTTGTTGACTGTCAAGAAAGAAGAGTGGGCCATAAGCCAAGGAAAATGGAAGCCTCTGAAAGTTGGAAAATGCAAGAATGTGGGTGTCCTCTACAGCCTCCCATGAAAGAAAATGTGAAATGAAACACCAAAGTCACTATGTGTCTTGATCTTAACCTGTAAGACTCATGGTGAATTTATATCCTAGAAAATCATAAGAAACTTATAGATTTACACCCATTAAATCTGTGATGGCTTATTACAATAGCAACAAAACATTAACGCAATGTTTATATACTGGTTTTAAAAATGTATCTCAAATGAAAACATTGCTTTCTAAAATACTGGTTTTAAAAATATATCTCAAATGAGAACACTGCTCTCTAAAACTAAAATATAAAATCTATTTACATTATTTGTAAAAAAACAATTTCCACATTCATTTTCATAAAATGTATCTTGATCTGTATCTATCAATGTCATTTGTTGGCTTTTTGATAGGGACAGACTTGTCTTTTTTTGGTAACTGAAGCTTTCTTTATCATGAATTTATTTAACTATCTACTTTTTACTTATTCAGTACAAAAAGTAATCCATTGATAATACATTTCAATTAATAATTTATAAATAAAAAAGTCAAATCTTAACATATATTTATATATTAATCCAAAAGAATATAAGCAAAATAACATAGACTTGTCAATTTAAACCAATTATTGTATCTACTATTTTACACCATTTTAAATTTTCTCTAACTTTTAAAAGTCCTCCAAATTGTGCATTTTTTCATAAATTATTTGGATTATTTTGGTATCAAAGATTATGGAATATTTGACACCTCCATTGTCTATAATTGTTTCATTCAGCTCACTTTTTTCTTTAGGACTTGATTTATTTCTCACTGGCATTTATCCTCCCCTAAGATATAATGTTTTACAAAAAATCAACTAAGCACAAAGAAAAATGTGTTGGAAAGATGGAGAAAAAAGTTGATAGAACATGTAGGAAAGAACATACAAAAAATAAATTTTGACAGTAATTATGTCAAATGTAAATGAAACAGTGTCATTAAATATAGAGATTAGCGGTTTAGCAATGTATTTTTAACAAATAATCAAACATGAAGTCAATAAGATGAACAGTTTCGTTTTAAGATATGATTAGCTTGAAAGTAAAGGCACGGATCAAGGTATTTCAGTGTCTATACACATTAGTGCATCATGTCAAAGAAGATGTTGAGAATCAATATCTTGTTATAAGGATCCATGTGCCAAGAAAGTTTAAGAAAACTAAAATCATATATTCAACAAACAGAAAAATTCCAAATATTTGATGCTAATATTAAATGGAATTGGAAGGAAAGTAGCCATTTCTACAATATGTGAAGACTTCAATCTAGCTCTCCTATTCAAGGAACACAGTGACAGAAAATTAGCAAGGAAGCAGCATTTCAGCAACACTGTGCACCAGCAGAGCTAATTAGGGACACACCAACCAGCAATAGCAAAGCACGACTTCTTTTTGACTGCACATATAACATTCTCCAGAATTCACCAAATATCGACACATTAGAACGCATACAAAAAATTTACTTTGAAGGCAAAAGAATAAGCGAAACTAAAAGACTTTCATTTGAAAATACCACAAAAATTGAAAAATATTTTGTTAGGTTGTACAAAGAAAAAAAACAGAAAAAAAATGACAATAATCAAATCTAGATCTCAGTAAAGACAATGCTGAAACTTTAAAGAACACAGAGCACTCTGAGAGACTATTGTAAACACCTGTGAACCAGTAAATAAGATAATCAAGATGAAGCTGACAAGTTCTTAGAAAAACACACAACCACCTAAACTGACTGAAGAAAAAGTAGAAATTCTCGAAAGACTTGTACCAAGGCCACTGATTGAATTGAACATAAAATATGCTTTCAGCAAAAAAAGGTTTGGGACCAAAGGGCTTTTCTGGTACATTATGTCTAATATTTGAAGAATTAATATCAGTTCCTCTCTAACTTTTGCAATAAATGGAAGAGAAGAAAACATTTCCTAACTCATTCTATAAGGTCAGTATCACCCTGATACTGAAACCAGATAAAGAAAGCAGAAGAAACAAAATTTATAGAAAATTAATCTTCATGAATATAAATGAAAAATCCTCAATAAAATGCCAGCAAAGCAATTCCAAGGGCATATTGAAAGGATTATACATCATGACCAAGTTAGACTTATGCAGAGAAAGGAAGGATGCTTTAATATACGAAAATCAAAGTACCATACCACATTAAGAGAACAAAAGGGAAAAAATCTATGATTGTCTTAACTGATGCAGAAATAAATATGTGAGAAAATTCCCCCTTATAGGGTTAAACAATAAAAGCCTTCAAGACCTAAAAGTAGAGAAGAATTTTTTCAACATGGTAAAGGATGTTTATGAAAAAGCATAAAGCTGACATCATAATGAAAGGTTTTAGACATTTTTTTTCTAAGTGAAGAAACACGGCCAAATACCTAATCTTATCACTGCTATTCAGTAGCGTATTGGAAGTTCTAGCCATGGCAACTTAGACAAGGAAAATATAGACAAGTTGTAAAAACTTGGAAAGGAACAAGTAAAACTATCCATATTCACAGGTAACATAATCCTACCTAGAAAAGGATGATAAGAACACCATCTAGCTAACAACCCAGTTCAGTAAATTGTAAATTACAAGATCAATACAATAAATCAGTTGTATTTCTATATATAGTGTATCTCTATATATAGTAGATGAAAAATTCAAAATGGATATTAAGTAACCAGTCACAGTTGCGATAGATTATAAAAGGTTTAAATACTGAGAAATAAACTTAACTGAAAATGAAAGACATTTATATAAAAATTGCCAAAAATCATAATAGGAATAAACTAAAAAGAGCTAAATGAATGGAGAGATATCCATGTTAAGAGATTCAAAGACAGTGTTGTTAAGATATCAATACTATCCCAAGAAATCTACAGATTCATTGCAACCTCTATCAAAATCCCAGTCATGATATCAGAATAGAGGAAAAAAAATATACCCTCCATATATGTAGAAAATGCATTTGACAAAAGTGAACACTTTCATGTAATATATATATATATATATATATATATATATATATATATATACTTCCAAACTAGGTATAGATGAGACATATATCAATACTACAAAAGCAATATATAACAAAATAGTTGTTAACATCATATTTTGAAAATATGTTGAAAGGTTTCTCAGCAAGATTGAGAACAAACCAAGGATACCACTCTCACTACATCCTACTCAGCAAGATTCTGGAAAGACTTGTCAGAACAAGTAGACACAGAAGCACAATAAAGGCACCCAAACTACAAAGGAAGATGAAAAGTTGCTTCAGTTTGTAAATTGCATGAAGTTGTATGCATAAAATTAAAAAAAAATGTCAGGTGAATTTGTTAAGATAGCAAATAGGAGTTCAGGAAAATTGCAAGATTTAAAATCTATGTATGAAAATTAGTTTTGTACACTAAAATTGAACTTTCTGAAACTGACACTAAGAAAAGAAGCTGATTTTTGTAAAATAAAAATTACAAAATACTTTAGAATAAATTTAACTTTGGAAGTAAAAAATATTTTGTCTTAAAAACTTTAAAACATCAGTGAAAGAAGTTGAAGACACATAAATGCTTGGTTCAGGGATCAAAACAATATTATAAATCTATACTAACATAAAGTGACTTACAGAGTCAATGGAATTCCTATTTACATACCAGTTGCATTTTTTATAGAAATAGAAAAACAGTGCCAAAACTTGAATGAGAAAGGAGGGCTCATAAAGCAAGGTTCCCTCGGTGGCTTTATTAAAACAAGGAAGGTACACCTGATCTAGAATGTTCCCTTTCCCCTCCCATGATGTCCTCTATTTTGTTATGATGTAGCAAGATAGCTCTCATCATGGAGATTAAGTAACCAGTCACAGTTGTAATAGTTTATAAAAAGTTTAAACACCGAGAAATAAACTTCACTGAAGAGATGAAACATATTTACACAGAAAATGCCAAAAATCATAATGAGCATAATGGCACCATGTCTTGAATTTTCCAGCTTCCAAAGCAAAAAGCAAGAGAAACCTTTTATTTATAAAAGATCCAACCATGGGTATTTTGTTACAGAAACACAAAGTTGATCGAGGCAATTACTCTTCTCTCTCTCTCTCTCTCTCTCTCTCTCTCTCTCTCCTCTTTCTCTCTTCTCTCTCTCTCCTTCCCTCTATTTTTCAAATGAAGAAGTAAAATCTCCTAAGGTCGGAAACTGACTCTCTCTACAGAAATGTGGTCCTCTGAAGGCTACTGAGTGCTCTAAGGCCATCTGTAGGAATGATACTGACTCACCAGTCTTTGTTCACTTTTATTCCATCCTTAGGAACATGTTCCTCACAAATTAAGAAAAACACATCAAAGCTAAGTGAGGTGGGAATACCATAAAGAACATCTATGAGTAGGTGTTTTCTTTTTATCTTTCACTTCTTTTCTTTTCTCTTTTCTTCCTTCTTTTTTATTTTATTTTCTCTTCCTAACAGAACTGGAACTTTAGATACAGATCTCTTCTGAGACACAGATTGTATATTCAATATTTTGGCCTTTTAGCTTTTCGTACCATGTTGCGCTATTTTCAACAAAAATAGTTTCTATCAGGTGTTTCCTGTGGATTTTTTTATGGTCAGTTCAATCATTAGATTCAGGTTACTCTAGTTTTCCTAATTATTAGGCCAACAATCATATTTGATGTGAAAAAAGAGTATTTAATATGAGTAATTATAATCAAATTGATTCTATTTTAAATAACTTTTCCAACTAGCTTCATGAAAATCATGGGAAACGAGTCTTGAGACAGAATTCTGACTTCATACACCCATTATACAGAAGCTGGTTTTAAAATGAAGACTCTGTGATACCTAAATGCTCACGGTTGTCTCTGAAAGTACAAACCATTATTATTTTATTGTTTATCTCTCTGCCTTTCCTACCATTAAATCTTCTTCCCCTCCCAGTTTGCAAGATTCTAGACTTTGAAAAAGAGGCAAAGAAAGCATAGTCTGAAATAGCATTGATTTGCATTGGTCATATTGTATAAGGTAAAAGGTAGCTAATTGTATTTGAACATGCAAAAGGCGAATAATCACACGTAATCAGATTTTTTTAAAATGTGTGACCATCTCTAATAATATTGTTCTACATAAAATCGTTTTCAAGAGGTGACTTTTAGCACTAACTGCGGAGAAAAGATTTTCAGTGCCAGTGAACTTAAAACGCAGGGCAGAAGTTCCTTCCGTGAGAACTGGCTCGCATGCAGGAAAGGATGGATTGAATTCATATCCGAGACAAGGCAGCGTTTTTCCTCTGACCTCATTATATTTCTCTGGAGTGTGACCCTGGGTTACTGCCTGAACTGAAATGTGTTGTGGGGAGACCAAATATAAACCTGCTCAATACTGCGTGCCTTAATAAGATGGGGTATTTATTGTTTTGCTGCTATCACCTCGTACTCTAAAGTCAGTCTGGTGTGTTCAATCGCTTTGTTAACTCAGTTCCCTTAAGTGAAGCCAGGCACTAATGAAAGGGATATGGCTGGAAGCAACGAGGAAGTGGCATTATTGTATATCACAGATATTTACATTAAGAAATTTTTATGGAGAGATTTTCAGAAATTCAACTGTGGTTACCTTATAAACAATCAAACACACAAATTACCATAGTTGTGGCCAGTTTCATTTTCCATTAGTGTTGATGATCAGTTCAAGAATAAAAGGCATTTATAGAAATTTTCCTTGATGCTGCTCATTCTAAAAATTATTTATATGACAGAAATAATGTCAAAATTTCTCTAGATTAACCAAGTGATAATTAGAAAGGTGTACTTAGAAAGGTATCGTGTCTTTCAGCTTTCTATGTATAAAGATTGTATCTCTATGTATGTATATATTTACATATATCAAGCTAATGTCCAAAGAAGTATGTCATTTTATATCACTATATATCTTTATATATATATATATACATACATACACACACACACACGCACACACACACAAGCACAAACAATATAGTTCTATCTTTCCAAATACAGAAATGTCAGGAAAATATACACTTTAATAATATGTATTGCTTTTAAATATATTTGAGTAACCTTTGAGCCATTCTGTAAATTATCAGTACAGTTACAAGTGCATCACTGACAGAAAACTACTCAAAACACACAATTATATTGAGGTAATTATGTACAATTAATTATAAAGTTTCTATATAGAGAAATACATTTACATATATATGTAATCAAATGCCTTACTTTGATAAAATTAACCTCAATGTTCTGTATTTATTCATATTACAATTTGAGATAGCTATACGGCTAGCTCCTCTCTGTTCCTTTGAAAAGAATGTTCTGTACTAATACTGTTTAGACAAGATATCGTGCCTAAGTCCTATACTCTGAATAACTACTATTAATACAGTCTATCGACTACTGTAACTGTGCTTCTAACCTGTTTTGGAACTCTGTTTCATTGCTTATCTTTTTTTCTACCCAAAATAAAATAAAATTTAACATATACTTTTATTTCTAATTGCTAAAGAAAACATATTAAACCAATTTCTCTATGTTGAACGTTTTGTAATACATTAAGTATCCAACTAGGAAAGTTAGTAAATCATCTGGTTTGAAAATGCTTTGAGAATTTAATGTAATCAGTCATTCAGTCAATATGCCTACTATGAACTCTAAAAATTTCTGGCACACAATGAATATTTTTAATTCACTACTTAGAGAGAATGAATCTTACCTTTTTAGAAAATGAAATTTTGTGAGGTCCATGATGATTTTACCTTGCAGAAAATTAACCTTTTTATTCCAAAAGGCAGCATTTATGAAATGCATACTGCATCCGAGGTACAAAGTGTGAGCAAGCTATACGCTGAATGTTTAAATTGGTAAATTTACTTCACTGAGCCATATTGACATGAATCCCCTCAGAATAGTCCTTCACTTTAAACACACTTGTCTCATCGTTCCTGCCACTTTCTGAGGCAGCTCTAGAAGTCCTGTTTCATGAGTCTTTCCGATCTATAACCAAAAATACAATGAATGTTGCTACAAAGTATCATCCACTGGAAAATAACTAGGATGTGTCCTCTTCTGCCTTATTTACTGGGTTGCTACTATGCAAGTTCTGGCATTTCCCCAAAGTCAAAATGATCGTGAAAGTGAACATTTTGAAAGAATTCAGGATACCAAGATAGCTAAGAAAATGCAACTAAAGACAATTGTAAAAAAGATTTCCAAAATGCCTTCAGAAAGTGATGATAATTTAATGTAATGTAAATTCTTTCCAAAAATCATAAACTTTTGGTTTATCTTCCTAGATCTGAGAGAGAAAAATGATAAATGTGAAATAAATCTGCATTGGTTGAAAGTGACACAAGACACCTAACAAGGACTCATCTGTGTTATCGAGCATATGAAACCAAAGGCCAATATTTCACAGAGGAGAAGTCATAATAATGATGTAATGTCCTGGACTGCATCTGTGACATAAAGTGACCACGAAGAGCTGGCAAAATGCAAATATATACTGAAGTTCTGTTAAAAGTGAGACAACTAGCCTATGACTTTGAAATCTAACAAGTAACTTTTCTATATTAGGAATGGGAAACCATGATTTCTTCAATTAAAATGAATTATAAGATTTTTAGTAGAGTAAAAATGAGGAACTCTCAGTATCCTGGTCATGTGGCCAACATCTCTTGGCAAGAATGGTGTCAAAGGTTGCCACATACAAATCCATAATTTAAGGATCTTAAGCATCATTGGCCTACATTTTGCAACTATTTTCTGCCGAACATGAGGAGCCTTTGAGGGCACAGTGCTAATCAGTAGACCTGGAAAGAGCCATACCCTATCCCCAAATCTACTAGATGATTGTAGACTCAGATTTTAGTTTATTTCAAAAGAAGGGTCCATGGCTTAGGACACAACAGAAAAAAACTGGTGTGGAAAATCAGTACTCTAGATAAATGCTCATCAAAATTTAATGAGTACAGACATCACAAGGGATCTGTTGAAATAGTATTCTGATTTGATGTAGGCTGAAAAAATATCTTTCTAAAAAACAATGCAAGCATAGGTAATGTCTTCGCTTCTGGTAAGAGAACAGAGATCGAGCTCAAAAGGAACAGAGGAAAGTTCACTGTCCCTTTCACCAGGGATATTGGTCCATCAAAATTCTTCAAGTTAGTTAAGTTTTATTAGAAATATTAAAACTAAAAACTTAGTCAGTTGACCATTCCTGACTGCTAAGTCCCCTCTTAGTCATCATAAAACCCCCAAACTTTGGTCTTACCCAGCAGACTCCTTGAGTACCCTCTTTCCATTTTAATTTATAATCACTCATTATGAAATCAGATCCATGCAAGATGTTCTTGTGGATTTACACTTGAACAGACATTAGGGCAAGCCCAATCTTCAAGATAAATGGAAGGAAAACAGATGGTTTAGATTTGTATAAACTCATGCTTTTATATTTCACTTGTGCAATTATCTCACTACCTATACATTAAAAATTTATTTTGTGTTTATTCTATTTGCATTCTCCTTAAGGTTACTCTAATCTTTCTCACAGTCCAAGGCCAGCTTTTTTCCCAAAATAGCACCCATTTTATCTTCAGCTGTCTAAGATTGAGATTCTGACTTAAAAATTTCCTTGTAGTCCTGTAATGACCTCAGATAGCGGGAAGGTGCACCTCTTCAGAATTATTTGGTTACCCAGAGTGGTAAGCACCACCCACACTTGAATAAAAGTTTCTCTTAAATGAACGTCAATGGCTAGTTTGTGTTCCAGTGACTTCTCTGTTTCCTTCAGGGTCTGATATTATGGGAGATCTGCATTTATAAATAGTTAGTTCTTCCCCAATTTAAGGATATTCTAGTGCATATTCTGAACTTCTACCATTTTATATTTATTTACTTTTAAACTTAGGATATAAAATTAGTTTATAAGACTTGTGCGTAGGCTCTCAAATCTAATTTCCTGGCTTATAATCTTACCATTCTCTAACTTTGTGATTTGCAAGCTGCATCCTTTAATGTGCTTTTTAATTTTTCTATCGGTAAAATGGTGATAATAGCAACTTCTGAGTCATATGGCTTTTGAATGGATTAATTGAGGAGCTACTGTATGAATAAAATGTTGCCTACCAGATAAAAGGTACTACATAAATGTCAATTAATACTTATGTCTATCTCAGTAATTCTTTTGAGTAGATCATCCAACTTCATTTTTAACCAAACTTTCTCAGTATCAACTACTGACGTTTGAAATTGGACACTTCTCTGTTTTAGGGAGCCATGCCTTACATTTTTATTTAGCCATGTTTAGAAATATCTCTAGCTTTACCCATGAATGCCAGTAACAACTCTACTGGCAAAAATAAAAAAAATTATCTTCAGATATTACCAAATATCCCCTGAAGCCCACAAATTGCCCTTAGTAAAAAAGAGTAATATAATCTCTTTCTAAGGAATATTTTTAAATGTGTATCTCCTTGGTGTTTCAACATATGTTTAAAGGGAAATTACCATGTTCTCCCCAGATAAGTTTTACATAGTGTTGTACCTGCTTTTTTTTTTTTTTTTTGGTATCAGGGATTGAACTCAGGACCTTGTGCTTGTTAGACAGTTGCTTATGCCATTGAGCTATATCCCCAGGCCCTCTACTTGTATTTTTAAGTAAGCTTGGTGGAAAACACATGGAGATGCTATCTCTTTTCTCTTGCTTTCCACAGCGAATCTAGTAAGTTACACTGAATTGGCAGCCCTAATGTTCTTACCATTTATCCTTTATGAATTCCAGTATTATCATAATCAGTTCTTTCAAAGCACAACAAAGTTTTGCTGACACACAGTAAACATATTTCAGAAAAGACGAAGATCCAGTCGTTCATCATGAGCCTTATAGTCCAGTGGGAGAAATAAGTCCTCACAAGTGAATACATTAATACATGGGATACTTTTGAGCAATGGTAGATGCATGAAGAAAATAACCCTGGCTTAGGGACTAGAAGAAAAGAAAATAGTATTTTTATTATGGTATTATCCAAGATAATATTAGTATTAGATAGTATTAGCATGTACTGCAAACATGATATTCCAACTTCTTCCAATGAAGTGTCTAATCCTACAAAGATCTGGCTTCCAGAGCTGCAGGAGTAAAATACTCAAGTTGACAATGAATCATGCATTTATGAGAAAGAGCTGTGAGATTATGATAGCGAAGGTTACTCAGCATGTGGGGTTTTGTTCAAGTTGTCCTTAAAATGAAAAGAATGAATTAATGAAAGCAGAAACAAATTGCCAAAATTACAAAGAAGATGAGAAGAATCAAAGGGATGAAATTTCATTGAGTCCCTTTATTCCATTGGTTTTGGTATTTTCAGTTATCTTGATTTTTAGTTGATGACAAAAATTAGTTATTTTGTTAAAATTTGTTTTAAATATGAATTTTCAAAAAAAGTTCATATACTTTATAAGAATTCACCATTTATACAATTTGTGCTTAAGTTTTAGATTTGCTAAAACCAATATTCTTAACTTTATGAAAGTCAGGCAATTCTGAGAATAAATGTAAATTTAACGTTATTTCCAAAAGCTTTTTGTAAAACATTTTTGCATAATATTGCAGCATTAGAATTCTCCATGAAAAACATGAATTTTAGTCTAATGTTATGAAAATAACTTAAACAATTCAAACTATTTCCAGAGAAATGAGTTCAACATAAAAATGTGCACATGCCACTTATGCTCTGGAAATGATTTAAGGTGCAACATATTTAAAAATTAACATAGTCCCCCAAATTAGCTGTGATTGTTAGCAGTACCTAAAGCAAAAAATAACAAAAAGAGCACATCCATGTTTTCCCTTCAAAAATTATTTTTTACCTGCACCAAACTATCTGGGCTTGTTTTTGGAGTTTAGTAATGAAGTACTTTTTTAAAAAGCGCTCAGGATGAATTTTGTATTATCTTTCTTGCTTTTGTATATGTTTGATGGCTACAGTTTGTTACCTTTGAGTATGAGATTTAGGGCATCATTCAGGAGCTGTGTGAGGCCAATTTCTATAGATCCAGGAGTGAATTAAGAACAGAATAGCAGACCTAATTTAGAAATCTACTTTTGTGTACTTAAGTCACACCTTGCACTCTGTTCTAACACAGTTGGTTTTCTTGGTTTTTTGTTTTTGATTTACAGATGCCCTCATTAGCCTTCTTGCTGTGGAGACAGACACCTTCTCCGCTTCTATTAGCCTGCAGCAAATTAAATTAGGTACATCAGGCTCTATTACCCCTCCACTGGAGTCAGTACTGTGTAGCAGAATAACATTGGTAGGGAGTGAATGGTTATCAAGAGAAAGTTTACTTTCAGTGTTAAGAATTAATTTAGCTGAATTGGTGCCGTGAAAGTGGTAAACACAATCCCCTCACTGTGGTTTGTCAGGGTGTGTTATATCACCCTGGATTGCTTTGTCAATAATCTGCCTGGTCTGCAAGCTAAAAATCTGAGATTGCTTGGATGACTGACAGGCTGGAGATAGCTGATAATTCTAAGGAATTGGAGGTGTAAAATCTTTAAGGACCATGTCTACAGTATGAATGCCAGGGTATCTCCACATCGCTCTGTACTTACAAAGGCAACAGCATTGTTAATGGCAACCTGTCTGTCCATCAAGTTTGCTACGGGCGGATTTATCCCTCTTTCACTCCTTATCTTACTTTGCTGTGTTTATTTCGAAACAGCTGCAGAATAAATTGCTTCTTGTCTTCACCTCCTACACCGCGTACAGTGATGTGTTCTGTAAAGCTTAGAACAGTCGTATTTTTCAGGCACTCCTTTTCAGAACATGACTTCTAATTTTGTTTGTTTATGAATATGTAATGTTTTTTGTTCTGCTGTGGGAGCTTTTAGTAGAGCACTAAAAATAACTTCATGGTAAATGTGTGAGACTTAGATGAAAGACTATATTTGTGTGTGTATGTGATACATATGTATACATATACATATAAATGTATACATATGTATATATAGAGAGAAGAGATTGTTAGAGAAGAAATAAATAGTATTAAGAGAATTATTTTGTTAATTAATTTTAAAAATTTAAAATAATTAATTACATCTGTTTCATCCTAATCAGACATTTAAAATTTGTAGACCATCAAATAATTTGAGAACAAACTTAAAATTCTGTTAAACAATTTTAAGATTGAGCAGGTTTAATGGTCAAGTATAAGGTTTTTTAAAGTTACTGTGCAAGTTTAACTTCCACAGTAAACCCAAACTATTCTGCTCTACTGGTAAGTGTGAAGTTTGTAAAAAGTAGTCTGGAAAACTTTTGGTTAAGTCTATCACAGATTTAATAAGTCTTCTCCAAAGACACACAGGTATATGTTCTCCAAATACATGTAAAGAATATGAATATATATAAAATCAAATATAAATATATATAATCAAATCTCTCAAATACAATGTTGAGCTGAAAAAGCCAAAAGTATTTAACCACTATAGTTGAGGAGTAACTTAGGCATGAGGGGATAACAAGGATTCTGGAAATGTTCTGATTCTTCCTGTAATTGACCTTTTCATGTTATATGTGTGTTGTAATCAGTGTTTATAAGGGAAATTATTTAATACCGGATACATAATTTATAGGATTATTTTATAATATTCACCCAAAGAGTAAAATGCAAAAGAGTACAGGAGATCTGCCTACACAAAGAATCCAGATGAGATCCTGAATCCCACAGCAATGTCCTGTATGAGTCCAGCTGAACCCTAGAGCCTACTGCAATATCCTCCACAAGTCCAATAGGAGGCATGGAGTCCATGACAATTTCTCATGCAGGTCTGTAAGCACTGGTAAGACCCACGGATCAGTGACAGAAGCTACAAAATCTGCACCAGCAGGATGAATAATCTGTGCCACCAGGCTGAGGGATCGCACTGGAACCAGGAAGTGATACTCAAGGTAAGGACCAGAGCTCCCACAAAGGGAACCACAGGCATCCTCAGTGACACCAGTGACCTAAGTTTCTCTGATAATGAGAACAGCTGAGTTTGTATCAGGAGAGACAGCATGACAAGCTTCTTCCGGAGAATCAACAGTGCTTCATTTTCTCACCTAGTTCTCTTTTTATGCTGTTGGCAACAATCTTGAGGTGGCCTTCCACACCAAGCAACACACTGACACAGTTCAGCTGGTTGTTACAAGTGGATGATTAGTTAGAGCACTACACTGTGCTTATCTGTTGGGTAATTATTGTGCATATTATAGGGCACCAAGTGATGATTTTATACATAGATAGATAGATAGATAGATAGATAGATAGATAGACAGACAAACACAAGTAAACATATATTCAGCATTTTTTTTTGTGTGTGTATGTGATGAAAATGTTATAGTTAATTCGTTGTGTCAACTGAAGAAATTTAGATGTGTTAACTGAGTGTCTCAGCATTTCTACAACCTGGAGTGTAGAGGACATGCCCTAGAGTGGTCATTTATGCCCTAGGATGTGTCATGGTTGATTCACTGTGTGAACTTAAGAAACTTGGGAGTTTAACTAAGTAGTTCAGCAGGGGGCCAGGGTTCTCACTTTATAAACATCCTGAGCCTGTGCAAGAGGAGGTCCCAGGGATAGTATGAGTGCTACAGGCCTAGGTTATAGAAGCCTGCATACAATGAAGGGAAATTGAGAGAGGACTGATTGCTGATTCTTTGGTGGGGAACTCCAGTCTTCGCCTCTAGCTTGTGTTTCATCTCCTGGCTTCCAGTGCAGACTGCTCAATTTCCACCTGGGAGTCTTCAGCCTTCCAGTGCAGCCCCATCAGTCTCCTGGTACGGATGTGCACAGAGCACTGCAGTGAGCTCCAGAATTTGCATTGAAACCTTCAGCCTCCAGCTTGCAGGCACCCTCTGCACACTTGCGCATTGAACCTAGTTGCCCATCATAAATAAATCTCGTAATTCTTATACATTTGTGTACCTTGTGGCATATATATTTATTTAGTACTCCTGACTAATACAGAAAATGTTCTCTTTTTTCAGACAGGTACAATTAACTATTAGCTCTCTTTTCTTTTTTGTCTTTTTCCTTTTTATCGGTACCAGGGATTGAACTCACGACTGCCTGCTTGCAAGGCACTTATGTCGCTGAGTTAAATCCCCAGCCCAATTAACTATTATCTTTAGTCTAACTACCATGCACTATAATGCAAGAATTTATTTTCCTATGTAACTGGAGCTCAATATCTGTTGATCAGAATTTCCTCATCCTCTTGGCTCTCTGTTCTCTGCAGCATCTCAATCAATTTGAACACTTAGCACATATGAATTCTTTTTCATCTGTTTGAACAACTTGGAAACATTTAACATAAAAAATCCAATATTTCAGATTATATTTGTCACTACGCATTAAAATTACAAAGTCAGTCTCTGTACTTATTCTAGATATTGTCTCTTAGATAACTAAAGAGAGGCAAAAGTAAAAGTGATATAAATATGAAATACATGAAAGATTTTTCCAAATAGTAAGGCAATTGTATTTAAACACATACATATGTAAATGAAGATTAAGCCTGGTAATAATAAAAGAAAGTAAACTATTTATTATTCTTGTAGAACAAAATTTTGTTGAATTTTGCTTAATATCAGAACGTATTTACTCATATTTACTTGGGTTAGCTATTATATGAAATAATGAAAATACTGCCTCCTTCACACAATATTTTTGAGTACCTCACTTCTGAGTTGAATACTGTGCTTGCCCCAAGGATATACTGGAGGCAGAGACCTTGTTTTCTAGTGGAAAATAAAGACTTTTATTCTCACATAGACTTGCAAATTATTTTTTATTGTCATTAGGTTTATTGGTACCATTTAGCTATGCATAATGATCACATTCATCATAGAAAATTTGTACCTGCACATGATAACCTTGATTCCTCTTGTTGGGGGGTTCCCCTCCCCTTCTTTCAACACCCTCCTCTTCCCCTCCTTAATATTAATTTATATTTACAATACTCTGTCATCATGATCTGTTGACTGCAGTGCATAACTCAAGTAGTTGACCAATTAATTATTTACATTTTAGATCATCACCTTTGAGAGACAATATTTGAACATGCTATATTTGAAAATTATTTTCCTTCATTTTATACTCCTGCCTTTATCTCATTCCCCTCCCTGTATCCTTACTCTTTCTCCTTTCAAAGTGACATTAAAAATAGCAAAGAATAGATTTGTTAATTTTAATTCATTTTATACTTGTGACAGTAATTAAGCAGGCAAATTCATTACTATCATCACCTGAAGACTTTTCTCATTACCATTGCTTTGAAAAAAATAAAGGAACAATTACAATAAAAAATCTATTATCAAATTATCTTGCATGTAAAAATGATTTTACCCCTCAGAATGATGTCATATCCAATTATCAGCATAACTGAAAGATGATATTTTGGAGTCTAAAATTTGATTAATTTCAATTTATGTCTTGCTACTAAGATTATTTGTCTTCCCAAAACTCTGTAGCATTGAAATTGTTAGTAATTAATTTTTAATGTGGAAATGTTTTAGGATTATTAACCTTGTTTCTTAAGCAAACTTCTAGCAGGTGATTACAGTAATTGAATGCAAAGTTGGATTTCTCTAGTACTGTAGTCATATCAGCTAATTCTACCACACTATTAAATCAGTTACATTCATTTAATATATTTTAGTATCTTAAATAATGTCTGATGGAAAATTATCAACACCAATTTAAAAATCTGGCATGTTTGGATTACATAGTATTCACCATTCAAATGTTAGCAAGGTGAAAATTTATCTTGCATCAGTGTCTCTATTAAGATATAATTCACCAAAGTTCACTGTCATTTCTCGGTATTAATTCACATGTTGTAGCAGGATGTGTCTACTGATTGAACACTACAAAGACAGTGATTCAGTCTTGTCTTCTGGGATTTCAGAAAATTGTCATGTCTCTTGGGCAGCTGCCTTCACCTGGGCATGATGACAATAACAATAATTTCAAAGCAATGGCCCACTAAGACCCAATCAGTTGAATGTAGGTTGTGTTTTAATTAAAGCCAATTTGTTAGCTCAGATAGTCTTATGAATGTTAGAAGGTAAAAATGACTGATAAGGTTTAATAAAGGATGTGGAAGGGCATTCTAGGTGAAAGAACATAACATACATATGCATAAAAAGGAGAGATGTGTCTGGGCAACTTTGATTAGGCCAATTTAACAAACAGAATTTGTTTAAAGCAGTGAGAGAAAAACAATAGGCTAGGGAAAATAGTCTTAGAATTCACAAGTTGGGCAGAGAAAAAATACCAAAACTATTTGAGCATTATTATGACCTGGAAAAGTAGTTTTTCTAGAACACATTCAACATAATGCATTAGCAAGGGAAGACATGAACAGAAGGAGTAAATGCTCAAATACTCAAATATTGCAAAAACCACAGTTCACAGTAAAGGTGACTTAGCGGGCCCTAGCTGGTATTTTTGTTCATTGAATGAAAGAATAGTGAAAATATAATGCAGTGTATGTAAATGTAAGACTATATCTTGTTGATTTATTTATATATCAGGAATAAGTTTTTTTAAAAAAAAATTGCAAGAGCTAGGTGAATTATATTGTTGAGTATAGGATAAATATATTTCACAATAGCTGGGAATTGTTAAAATTCTTACACTTACATTTTGCTAAAAGTTTGCCATCTTATCATCATTATAGTTTATAATTCATAATATTTTCAACTACATACAACTACTTCATTATAATATGTAAGACCCACTTCAGTGTGCATAAGCCATGATGGAAATCTGTAAACCAAGAGAGCCAAAATGACACCTAAGAAATACTGTTGTAGTGACCATGACCAAGTTTATCTCTTTAAACCTAATTTCTTCACCCATAAATTGATATTTATTTGTAGGATTTTTATCATCCGTTTGTTACAATTTATCCTTGAAAGTTAACTGGTGTTCTCAATAGGAATATTGTAAGTGTGCTTTTCCAAGCACTGTCTTCTACATAACATTATTCAATAAATTTTCCATTGCTTAATTTACAGAAAACATGGACCATATTCTTTCTATCCTCAACAACAGTTTACCTATTGATTTAATATAGGAAAAAACTCAAGAATTTCAATTTATGTATTCTTTAAATTATTATAAATTTAAACGAGAAAATATTGAGGATTCGACTGTCTTACTAATAACCTGTTAAAGATACACAGCAAGCTAACTTCCCAACATTATTAGTTTTCCTGCCTGATTTGTCCAGGTGATCTCTAAGAGAGCAGTGGGTACAATGAAGCAGCAGATATCCAGAACCCCTCAGGAATCTGTTACAGAAAGTGTCCTTTCGTGTCAGCAGCCTAGGCTCCTATTTCTTCCAAATATACCTGGTAGCACAGATGGATCTTATCCTGAAGGTATTTTTTAAGTTCTCCCTTTATTAGAATGTTTTCTTTTGTGTCTCTCTTTCCTGCCTCCCACAATATGAACTGGTTCTCTCTGTTTTGTACTATGGACTTTCTCCCTAGTTTCCTGACATAGAATTAAGCCCACAATTTCTACTCTCATACCTGCTATTATCTTTTCCTTCAAATACAGCATTTATCTTGACAGTAAGTAAACTTAGCTGGGCAAGTATTCCTTGTAGAGCTGTAGCTTGTCTTTTAGATTATCTAAAAGATCAAATTTTGTTTGTTTTTCCTAGTAAACATGGGTGATTTTCTTCTACGAGCAACTTTAGAATGTACCTTTTCATTTCAAGTGGGAAACACATCACAGTGATGACACGATGACACTAAGTGGCAGTTAGTTTGCATGTAAATGTTTTGAAAATCTTTGTTTATTCATATAATTTTGATATAAAGGGTAATTCTGTTCAAAAAATGCTCAGAAAATGGTCTATGTTTACTTTGAGTGAGAAAGACATGATTTGTGGAAACAGATCTATCAGTCAAATCTTTTCTTTTTTTCATAAAAAAATACAAGATGCAAAGACTCTGGATTCAATCCTAAGCATCACAGAAGTACAGAAAAAGTGAAAAAGACAAAAGAAGAAACAAAGCAAAAAAAAAAGCTTTAAAAACTAAGTTTTTGTTCATGATTTGTGATTTCTAGAGTAGTAGCTATCATATATATGTATATATAATATATAATAGAGTCAAAGCTATATATTATATATATCTTATAGTTACTATATTATATATATAGCTATTACTCATATATCAGATACATTATATATTATATTATGCATATATAAAGAAATGTATATAGTCCAGATTAAACTTAAATTTGAAACTGCATAAAAAGTTATTGACAATATTTTTCTTTACTGAAAATATTCAGTAACTAGATCTTCTAATGTAAAATTCTTTTTTGAGAAAAATAAAGCTAACATTTGGACTATGATGAAATGGTATAGCATAGTAATAAACTATGAAGACAAAAGTTGAAAAAAGTAATGAAACAGGTCAATGTAGACTTTTTCTCTAAGCTTATAATTTTGCATTCTTCTGTAATTTTCGTATCTTAAACCATTCAGCTTGATGCTCTTCTGTCTATAATTATGGCACCTACTGCGTTTCAGACTATAGACTATTTAAATGCCGAGTGTAATTATTCACTCTTCTAGTATCCAGGTAAAATTTGAATAATATAATATTTTGACTGCATATTGAGAAATATAGAATATTTATGTAGTTTTATAGATACTCTATTTGGAGTTCAGTATATAAGGAAACAATTGACAAACACTAAACTATTAGGAGAAGAGGACAAATTATTACACTTTCATAAAAAAAATTTAAAACAGTTAAAGATGGACTAAATAAGTGTCTGAAGCAACTATAACAATATGCTGTATACATCAAGCAATTTAAGAAAAATGCCATGGAATTAAGTCCTTTACTGATGTGTGATTATTTTTTAATGAATGTAACACATTTTAAAATGTAAAACAAGATAGCAAAATGTTATGGCTTAGATTGAAAATGTCCTCCCAAATTTTCATCTGTTCAGAGATAAACCCTTTGGAATGTGATTGGATCCTGGGAGGTGCTTCACTCTCAAATGAGTTGATCTATTTCTGAGATCTTAGCTGAATGCATTATTAGAAGCTGGGAACTGGACAGAGATAGGTGACTAGGAGAGTGACCTGGAATCTCTGTAATCATAAGCCAAAATAATCTTTTTTTCCTTAGTTTGAGAATATAGGATATGTATACTATACTATTTCCCAATCAAAGGAAAGGGACAGAAACAGAAAATTGATAACAGAGAAGTTGGGTCACTGGGGTGACTGTATCCAATTGTGTACTAGAGAAGATTTGGAACTAGTTTGTAGGAGGAGTTTGGAAAGGCCTAGAATCCAGAGAAGTTTAGGGTGCTGTAAGAAGGTGCTGATGGATAATGTTGGTTGAAAGGTAGAAAAAAAAAAAATACTGATAGGAATGTGGTCAGTCAAGGCCAGGCTCAAGAGTTCTGTTTGGCTAAAGGGGTTGCATTAGGAGCCATGCCTTTTATATTTGGGCAGAACAGTCTATAATTTGCCAAGGACCTCAGCCTTTGTAGGAGATTCACGTTAGTCTAAGCACTAATGATCTGGTTGAAAAATGTCAAGGCAGTCCAATACTCAGGCTGTGACATAGCCTGTTGGCTATTTTCACTCAAATTTGCAGTAAGAATTGGGGAAGCCACAAGCAGAATACTTTAAAAAAATGAATTTTAGTCCACAAGAAACATGTGTAAAGTTAGGACCAAGGGAAGTTTTTCTGCCAAATGATTAGCTCCATTAAAAAACAGAGAGATATGTCGCTTGGGAAGAATAGAAATGCAGACCGCAGGAAATCTGAATTGTTCAGGCTCCTCCTTCCCAGCAGATTCAACAGGTAAAATAGTAAGTGAGTTTGAAAGAATTTGCTTTGAGAAAAGAACTCAGAGAACCCTGCTGATTCAAAGCCAGCTAATGAAGTGTTTCCCCACATTCAGCCATCCAGCCACAGAGTAACTCTATAGCCGTCCTCCACCATTTCTGAAACTGTCAGAATGAAGCTAAAAGGGCAGTGGAAACACCAGAAGTGTGAGATGCCAGGATTTTAATGAAAGCTGCATGCAGTTAGGGAAATCAGCAGAAGAGTGAAGTCACATGGTTTTCCAGTTGCCCAAGCTCCCTGGAATGCACACCTCATTATAATACGCCCAGGTCTGTATAAAAATATAGTGAATACTTATTTTTTAAATTGCAATAAAAGATACATTGTTATTAAATCTCACTCCGCTTACCACCATGCTTCAGATATACTTACCCTGAACTTTCTAAAGCAGTTCTGGAAGGCCTCTTTCATGTGTGTCTATAGGACACATGACAGAAAAATACAGTATATGTTGCTGCAAAGTGTCATTCAATAGAAAGGCAGGCTTATAAAACAATGGTATAGATCACTGTTCTCCAAATGTGATACTATGTGCCTTCTGGATCTTCACCAAAATCAAAAGGTTTGAATTTACGAAGGCTCTGAAGGCAGCCATTAAAGTGTAACTAGAGAAACTCAGGAAAGAAGACTTCAGAACTATTTCAGAAAGTGCTAAGAATAATGGGATGAGTGTATTTGTAGAGACAGATAGTATTTTGTAAATTATTAATGGCATTCAGTCTTTTACTGCATAACATTTTAACAATTTAAATATTCATTCTATATTTCATCATATCTACTAATAAGACGTTTTATTTATGAACAACGTAAAATATCAGCAACAACTAATAATAAAATAAAATGATTATAAACATATACTACAATTGACATGGTGAATTATACCTGTTATCCCAGCATGCAGAAGGCTGAGGCAGGAAGATTGCTGCTAGTTTTAAGTCAGCCTGAACTACATTGTGAGACTCTGCCTCAAAAATAAAATCTAAAACAAAAACAAAAACCTAAATACAAATATATATATATATATATATAAATATAATCAAAGTTACTTGACACATGAATAATTTATTATTAGAATTTTCAATTTACTATTTTTGATCACAGTTGGCCATGGGTAAATCAGCAGAAAATAAACCTACAGGCAATTGGGGATTAGAGTTTTCTATCAAAAGAATCACACTATAATTTAACTCTAGAATAAATCACAGTGTGATAGTCACACATAATTTTTTACTTACCTTTAACATTAAAGGCAATTTTCTAAGCATTACTGGTATAAAAATTTGTGTTTCTTGACACATTGTCAATCAGATATTTTGTACTGATCAATAAATGAGACTGTATCTTTCATATTTGGCAGTATTAAATAAGTTTTAAGTTATTTAATTATTTAAGGTACTAAGTTTTAAATAAGTTTTATAATTTACTCCCTAAGTAATTGATTTCATTATTTTGATTTAATACTTTTAGAAACATTATTAAGAGCCACAACATAGATGTACACTGTTTGTGAACAAAGTTGCCCTGGGAACCACTGTCTCTTCTAATTACAACTGATCAAGAATTCCACACCTGGCTTCAATCAAGCCCATCTTCTTGATCTTGCAGGGTAGCTGAGGTCGTTGCACTGTAATAAAAAGTGAGTTATGTTTATCTACCTCAGTTACTGGTTTTGTAAGAAGTTGAAGGGAGCATTGCGGTGAGGGGAGAGATTCTACACTCTGCCATGTGACCAAGAGTTGTGAGAGACAGCCTGCATGGCTGACCAGCATCTGGTGCCCCCACTTGGGCATCACTGAGCTTTCCCTGTCACTGTTCCCTGTCCTGAAACCTGTTGTTTACTTTCCTGTCTATGCCAAATTAGGCTGTCTCGCAATCATATCTACTCACACTCGTCGCCAGCCCTTCTTGATGGCTAACTTCCACAGCAGATACGGCTGCATCCACGTATTTTTGTGCTTTCAGTTCCCCATTTCATCAGAAGTTCTCTTAGGTGTTCAGTCATCTTTCTTTAGTAACTTGGCGTTGATCCAGTTCCCTTATTTACTGAGCTCCTCCTGCATTGTGATTGAACTATTCACAATTGGTAATAGCAATTCTTATGCTAAGGGTAGAAGTTCAGGAACAGTGTTGATTCAGAATACCGGAGAAAAAAGGAAAGAAAACATCTTACTTCAAGTTAGGGTTATTTGACAGATTACCAAGAGATCTGCCAAGTATGAGGTGCTCTTCGCAGTTAGACCAGTGCACTATCTCCCTAAGAAGCAGTAGTTCGCAGCCTCAGTAGTTTGTGGGTTTTTCTTTAGAACCTAACTAATAATTGTTGGAAGAAACTCCCACAATTTCATGTAAATCACAAATGTTCTCCGCCATTGTTTTATTGGCAGGAGTTTTGCAAGTAGCCAATCGAAGAGCGTATTCAGTTCTCCTTGCTGCTGATTGGCTGCTGCCCTGTAACTTGTCTGGGGCAGATGTACCTGCATCCCTGCTGCCTGACTAGTTGCTTTACCTCTGTAGCTGTGTCCAGTGATCTGGGTTTTGTTCTTCTTAAAGCCCTAAGATCCCTGCACTTTCTAGGGCTTTTTTAATGCAGCATTTTATTAAATTAAGTTACCTACTGCTGGGGACATGGTACGTTTAGGGTTTAAACTATAAAAATAGGCATTTATATTCATCGTTTTTTCTGATCTTATCTAAAATTCATGATTTTTTACAATTCACAAATGCTCTAGGAACACAACTCCTGCAAATTCCAGGGGTCCACTGCAATACCTGAGTATGTTAACACAATGTGTGTACAACAGTATAGAAGACTAGTTCTCTATGTGTAATTATAATATGTTGATTTTTTAAATGGGCTTTAAAAAACATGATAGTTGCATATGAATTGTACCATTGACTTCCCTTTTAGGAAAGATTTCTATTCATATGGATGCTTTTAAATGAGATAAGATTTTTATTCAAATATATACATTTACACCTTCAAGGGAAGAAATGATAGCATGATATTCAATATCTGGGATACCTGAGAAGCAGTCCGACTCAGAGCCAGCAGCTCAGACTCACGGATCTGGAAGTCTTTCTGAATGGAATCTCATCCTTAAGCTCTGTTCTCTGTGTTTACTTTTCTCACAGGCCAATGAAACTGGCAAGCCTATTGTAATTAGAAATTACAATTTAGAGCCCAGGCAAAATGGGATGTTTAAATGTAGACCTACCTAGGCAGCAGGCGGGCCTTCTGGCAGTCTGTTCTATTGTGTTTTTCTCCATGATTGCCTAATCCAATTGCATATTTTAAAAAACTTAAACATTTTTAAAACTGAAAGAACTCAAGAGAGAAATATTTTTCTTTTATGGGGACTTGGTATCTGAAAGAAAAGCAAAACTCTCCTGCCAAAGGGAAATGTTTTTGTCGTATTTTAGTTTTATCTTTACATGTGGGTGGGAGGACCGAAGAAAGCCAACATGTTCCTCTCTGTCATATTTTCTTTTTTATACCTTTGTTTTAAATGCTGTCATTGGGTTCAGGGGCCAGGAGAGGGAGACGTTAATATGAAGTTCATAACAAATCTTTTTGAGGGCTTTCTTTTGTTCTTGGTTCAGCGTGTACTGGGTTTGAGTGGGAGTATGGCTGTTGAGGCCACACAGTTGAGGGCTGTAAAAGTCAAGAATCTTTGCTGTTAGTGATAATCTTATAACAAATGAGAGCCAGGTGTGCAATATTTGAGTTGGCCGTCTTTCAGAGTTTTTATTTATTTTTCTTTAGGTATGCAACTGCAAGGCAAACTAAAATGAAATTGCAATCCTGTAGGGCCTATTTGGGTGGTGCTGAGTAATTACAACAGCTTATAAGGAAAATGTGAATAAAAGTGGAAGACCTTGGAATAACACATGACTTTTGGAATGTGGATATAATGTCTTTTTTCATGAACTATTCAGATTACATGACATCAGTCGCTTTGTCAGTCTGAAGCCATCCAACTGGTTTTAACTACTTTTAAATGTTCCTTTTAATGAATGACTGACAGCATGCATAGATGCTAGAGCCGAATAGGTGAAAAGACCTAGAAATGACTGAATCATCTTCTTCTTCTATTTCAATTTTAATTGGCAAATAATAATTATATGTATTTATGGGATTATAATCAGATGGTTTGGTATAGCTGTATGTTGTGAAATGATTAAATTAATCTAATTAACATATCTATCACCTCACATACTTGTTTCTTGTGGTGAGAATATTTGGAATTTATTCTCCTGGTGGTTTTGAAATATATAACACATTAATATTAATAATATTAACTGTAGTCATGATGCTATATTATGTGTGCCAAATGCATTCTGCTTGTCTAACTTAAACTTTGTACCCTTGCACTTACATCCTGCCCTTCCTCGTGTTCACTCCCTCCTCCAGTCTCCCGCCAGTAATCCCACTCGAGTTTCTACTCCTATGAGTTGAATTGTTTTAGTTTCTACATATGAGATCACACAAGCTTTGTCTTTCTGTGCTGGTTTTGTTTCATAATGTCCTCAAGTGCCATCTATGCTAAGCTCCATCTATGGCAGAATTTTCTTTTTTTTCTGAAGATGAGATAGTATCAATTGTGTGTGTGTCTCTTAGTGTATCCACTCATTGCTGAACACATGAGTTGATTTCACATTTCGGCTGAATAATGCAAAAGATATGGGGGTACGAATATGTGATGGACACCCTGATTTCGATTCCGTTGCCTATGTGGGAGCAAATGTAGTCACTAGAGCCTCTTTTTTTTTTTTACTGCTCAGTCTATCCCAGGTCAGTGGTAAAACTGAAATTAGTAATAGTTCTTTGCCTCCTCAGCTCAGTCAGATCTTTTCTTCTTATAAACCATTTGCTTATATTTCATAATGTAATGAGAAGTGGGTGATACAAAACTTTTCAAATAAGCACAGATCAATCTTTACATACATCAAATTCTAATATTTTCTGTTTCAGAATTTGTGGAAGTATTGCCTGATGATAAACTATTTCCCTATTTTTGGATTGATATCCACCTTACATAAGAGGTAATTTCCCAAAGGACTGTAACTGCTCTTTTATCCCACATAGGCTGACCACATTCACAATTTGATTAAAATTAGAACGGTCCAATAAGGACATCACAGCTTCTGAGCCACCAGGACTGGGTTGTGCCACCACCCTGGAAACATCCTGATGACACTGCAAGACTTTCACAAACGGGACCTTGATGCCAGGGTTTGCTTAAGCTAGGGCAGCTACAATGATGCGGACAGACACTTCACTGACAAAACTACTGTTGAAGCAAAAACAACACCACTTGCCAATGAGAGACACCTCATGAGGACAGAATTCATGCACAGAAATGAATGGCATAGCGACCTGGTGTTTTGGCCATGTGCCAAATTCTAGGAGTCGAAAGAAATAATAGTGTGATGGGGATTCTAAATTGTGAAACATTTTGACTCTGTTTTAATAACCAAATTTTATATTCCTTATATATCAGAAAAGTGTTCTAAAAACTATCATTTTAAAAAATGAGATAGTAAAGTTATATGCGTCTCTGGAAGAAGCTTCATCTATTTTTTTTTCATTTAACTCCGTTGAATTCTTAATGTTAGCATATTTTTAAAATTTGTTCTGAACAAGACTTTTTCTAAGATATCACAGAATGAAGTATTTGTGAACAAGAATAATTGCATGGGAAATGAGAAAAAATAGTGTTCAAATATTTTTAACAGTCCAATTTTGTATTGTGCTTAGGAATGCTGTGGATGATGAATAATCCAGTTCTGAATTAATCCTGTCTTATTAAAATGCAAAAAATCACTTTGCTTTGTGTTTGAAAGTTGCCATAAACACATCCAAGTTCAATTTTGTCCACTTCTTTTTTTTTTTTTTTTTTTTTTTTTTTTTTAATCGGTACCAGGGATTGAACTCACGGCTGCCTGCTTGCAAGGCAGGCGCTTATGCCGCTGAGCTAAATCCCCAGGCCCATGTCCACTTTTTTTTTTTTTTAATTGAACATCCCCAATCTTCATACCCTTGAAATACATTCCCTCTTTGTTTTGTATCCTTAATACAGAATGTACTAAAAGTGCAAAGGAAATAACTTAAGGCTAAGGCCCCTCTTCACGAGTTGAAATAGTTGGTTTCCCCTCACAAAGGCTTCCCTGGGAAACATAATACACAGGATTAGGGGCAGCTTTACTTCTAATTGTGATCTCTATTGTCTGGTGTAAAACTTTTAAAAAATCAGTAGCTTCCTTTAAAAAAAAAAGGTAAAGAAGAAGAAAGAGAAAGGAAGGGTCTTCCTGAGGACCAATGATGACCAGAAGAAACCACGGCTTCCCTGATTTGCATGCCTGGCTGCTTTTTCCTTAACAGCAAACACCATTTTGAGTAATGAGTCTGGTTGTTTGTGCCCACCAGATGGAGTCCCATGGACTTGGCCATATCTCTCACTGTGCTGTTGAGATTATCAGGAAGAGAAATAAAGAATTCTAAACACAACATTGGAAACTACTCACCTGCCACTCTCTCACCCAACCTGTCTGTGTTTGATGTCTTCTTTCCAGATTTTAGAAAACAAAAACTATGTCGTGTTTGTATGGAACATTTAGAGGCCTGGTTTGCCTTCTTCCTAAGCCATGTCCTGGTACCAAAAATGGAGAAGGCCTGGAAGCATGTGATGCACAATTTAGCCACACAATATACCCAACAAAAATAACTGTTCTTAATACCATATCCTAGTTTTCTATCAGTAAATCATCCATGCTGATTTGGAGCATGTATGTGTGTGTGTGTGTGTGTGTGTGTGGGTGTGCATGGGCGGGTGTGAGCATGCATGCATGTCATTCTAAAAATAGATATCCGTGTTTTTATTAGCATATACTTGTGGCTCACATTCCTTGTATGGAGTCAGTACCTGTAGATAACACATCTTCATTTCCTTCTTTCAACCGCTTTTTCTCTTGTCCTTCTACACTTTCTCCATCTCTTGATCTGATTACCATTTGAGAGAGATCTATGTCTCCCCACTATATTCTCTCTCTCTTTCTCTCTCTCTCTCTCTCTCTCTCTCTCTCTCTCTCTTCTCTTCTCTTCTCTTCTCTCTCTGTCTCTGTCTCTTTCTCTATTTTTTTTTATTTTTTGGAACAAGGTTTCACTATGTAGTTCAGATTGGCCTTGAATGTACTTTGTAGCCAAGGCTGGCCTCACACTTGCATCAATCCTGCCTCAGTCACCCAAATGCTGAAATTACAAGCATGAGTCACCATACCTGGTCTTCTTTATCTTTTATGAAGTGAAGAAATACAATATTTCAGGTTGCTTTCTCTACTATTAATGCTAGTCACAAGTACATAAGTAGCTCTATTGGGAAAAAAACAGAAAAGGAAAAACTAAGGGCCTCAAAAAGTTAAAAAGTTTCTAACCCTAAGCAGGTTGTGAATGGTTGAGATTGGGTTGCACTCATAGCTTGTGTCTAAATTTCCCCTGAAAGCCTCATGTACTTATAACTGAGAGCTGTGGTAGGTGGCTGGATCTAGGGTGCGTGATACTGAGATTAAGTGTGTGTAAGTGGGAAAGCCCACACGGGGTGTGGGTGGCACAACAGAAAAAGCAGGTATCCTGGAAGGATCAAAGGGAGAGGCAGACTGCTGCTGCTGTTGTTACTTACTGCTACCTCTCTGCCCTACAATGGACAATTTCACCTCTGCAGTGTCCCTCTGCCATTCCAGACTGTCATGGAGCTAGCTGACTATGGATGGAAAGCTCTACAAACTGTGACTTAAACAAACCTTTCTTCCTTTAACTTTGGGTGTTGGGAATTTTGTCTCAGCAATGAGAAGAGTAAATCAATCTCTTTGCACTCTAAATTCTTGTTAGTGAAAGACATTTTATTTTGTACATGTTCTGTTGTTTTTTGAAACTATGTACCATACACAGCTGGATGAAATGTTACTTTTTGGAATAAAGCACAAACTATCAACTGATAGATCAAATAAAGTCAGGAAGGGTCCACACTTATTTTGAGAAGACACAGTACTTCCCCCTGTTATTTGCATACTAACTGGTTAATATTCCTTAGCATATGGAAAAAATATTATAATGTGATACTGATATTCTCAGTTAACCTCAATCAGTGTGAATAGTTTTTTAGCAGTACATTGGATTTTTTTGTCAGAAATACTCAGATATGAATTTGAAGAAAGTTTTTCAGTCAGAATTTGAAGATTTAGACAATAAGATATTATAATTTGGAATGGAAGGGAATGAAAGATCATTATTTAGCTAAGTGCTTAGTTCTTATTTTTCTGAGGATATTCAAACTAAGTGCTTGGATAAATTTCATGAAATGTACTATGTAGATGTCATGAACATCAAACTTCTGGAAGTGGCTTTACTGCTTGGCAAATTGTCATTGCATTAAAACTTTTCAAACACCCCATAAAAATCTTCCTTCTCCATTAGTGCATTCATAGACATCAATATTTGGATGAATTAAATGAAATGAATCAGAACACAAGAATTAAATTGCTTTTAAAAGAAACACGTGTTTAAAGTTATTGGAAAGAATCTAGAAAAATGGGCTATTCTAAAACCAAAACACTTAGTGGATGAATACAATTCACAACCTATAAAGGCACAAAAACAAATGGAAGAAAAAATCTTTTCAATTAAAACAGAAACACAATTATATTAATTTATATAATCTACATTTTGTTCTGTTTCAGAATGCTCTCTGATTTGGTTCCTCTAGTAATATTTCCTTTAATTAAAATAATAATGTTAACAATTTGTAATTGTCATTGTATATATACTGAAAGAGCAACGAACAATGCTATCAACATGTCTTATAAGGCCACTTATGATCTGGCTATTTTCATCTTTCTTTGAACAAAACAATAAGGAAAAGGAATTAGTTGGCTGAATCATACAACCTGAAGAATGATCTTAGCTATACTATGGGAAGGACTATGTTAGTACCCTATACAGAGGCTTTTAATTCATATGTGTAAAGTCAAAGGAAAACTAAGATCATAAAGGAGTCACAAATGAGGAATTTTGAAACAAGCCCAAGGAATTGAAGTTCAGGAAACTAAATATTTTTTCCTAATTAGGGCCATGTGAAACCAGGATTCCAAGCCATGACTTTTAATTCCTTAGTTTCTGTCTGTATCTATCTCCACCCCCAAAGAATATTTCAAATGAATTTAAATCAGTTGATAAGTATGTAACTTCAACTGGGTTTGTGAAAATTGAAGAGGTGGGAGAATGTGAATATTAAAGGATACAATTCAAAACTGTTCAAATCTCTGCTCATTCAGTAAAATCAAGAATGGAATAAAAGCAGAAGGCAGAGGGAGGCAGGAGGGGTGAGAAAGAGATGTGCTTAGAATTCCAAAAAAGCTACAGTTCCTCATTCACTATGAGTCATCTCAGTTGTTTGCAACCCCCCCTCCCAGAATTTTCCAAATATAGATTCGCCTCTGAGTTTCGTGATACGTTCCAATCAGATCATTATGCTCTTGCCTTTTACGGTGGATGACCTCACAGAGCAAGCAACCCAAAACTCTGAGATGAGGTATCTTCAGATTGCATTGAAACTTTGTCAAGATGCAGTCCGAGGAGTGGAGTATTCTTTGGCAAAGAATACAATTTTGGCAAACTAATACAATTTTAAGTATCTGTTTTTCAACCTATTCAGATTTTGATTCTCTTTTTCAAGTGTGTATGGGGTGTTGGTACCTGTACATCGCACTTCTTCATTCATTGTTTATTCTTTCTCCTTTCTGCTTTCTTCCATCTTGTTCTCTTGCCATTTGGAAAAGATTTATCACCCTATTTCTATCATCTATCTTTACTCTGCTTTTTAATTGTAATTTTGGTTTCTCCTGTCAGAAAAATCATGTGATATTTAAGCCGTGTGTCTAATTTATCTCACTTGCAATTACAGTCTCAAGATGCATCCATTTTCCTACAGCATTTCACTGTTCCAACCTTTGAAATGTGTCTGAGGAAATGAAACAGCTCGAGTTATTTAACTGAGGAAATGCAGAGTAACCTATGAATAACAAATATTTAAATTCATTAATTGTATCTAGCTATTAATTGTGTTTTCAGATTCTCTTTGATGCTCCCCCTTTTCCCATGGGTTGGGGGTGCAAGGTCACGTCAACAGTGATGGTGTCCACATCTTGATCTGTCCTAAAGAAGTGGAGTGAGTCCTGGAGGTGAGTTTCCCTTAGTGCTTGTTCACAGACCTGGCAAGGAACCAGACTGAGACTGCCCTCACACTGAATGAAAAACAGTGCATGGGTAAAGTTGAAATCCTAGCAATTCTACCTCTGGTGATAGTGTTTATGTGTGTAGGGCAACCACCAACATAAGCAAGTTATGTATCTGAGATAAAAGTCGTATTTTCTACTCAAAAGATGTTTGAAGCTTCCAGTCCACATGCTTTCCTAGTCCATTTTCAAAACTGGATTCTGTGACTCTTTTTGTAGTGCTGTCTCCTCCTCTCTACTTGTGTAAAGTGATTTGATCCCTCTTACTAATCCTAGGGTTCTTCTTAATAATTATATAAACACACTTACTTCAATGTGTTGTACTGATCTACTTACATGTATTTCCTTGATTAAAAAAAATGAATTCTGGAAAGTACAGCACTGACTGACAGGTTGGTATCTCTAACTTTTGCCATGTACCTAGTTTATAATAAGTTGGGTGTCAGAAATTAATAGTAGAATTTTATGAAGATTATATATGAAGACATCATAAAGAAACAATACAAGAAAAGATCTAAATGAGTAGTCTGTGGGATCCGCATCAGGAGGGTAAGACGTCAAAGTGTGATTAAAGAAGAAGGGGGAGGAGAAAGGAAAAAAAAGATAATGACCAAAACTGAGCCATTCCAGTGGTGCAGTGATGTTCACATGGTAAGAACACATGATGAGAAACTAGAAAATATAAATCAAAATCCTGGAATCCAAGTACAGGATGAAGCTAACACCAGTGATCCAGCTATGAGCTATGAAGCCCTTGCCTAAAATCTGTATTACACAGCAGACATTGCTCTTCAAAGCAGAATCACAAAAGATGAAGTAGATTAAAATTCCCAAAAAGCAATCCAGTTTGAGGAAATAGAAACTGTATTAATATAAGAGGGTTTTAAAATTATTATTAATAAATCTTCAACTTATCATCATAGCCAGCCTTAATACTTGAAAACTTAAATCCTGAAACTTTCAGCATAGGAGGGAATACAGAAGGAGACAGTAAATTTTTCTTAATTCTCTTAGTATTTTAGGGCCACATATTTTTTTGAGATTCTGATTTTTAACAACTAATCAAGGTACAGAACACACACACTTTCATTTATAGTTCAGGGATTATGGAGTCTACTGTGCTCCTTAACTATTCTCTGTAGCTCTACATGAAGAGCCTGGTGAGAAGCTTTCAGACAACTGAACCTAAATTAAAATAATGAAAATGTTAATGTCACCTCTGCTGTAGTTAAACAGGGCAGTTAGGTTGCCCCATTCTGTTGGCAACTTTAACTGACTTTTACTTATTTGCTTCACTTTATTTAATTTTCCTTTAAGCTGATGATCTCCTGTTCATATGCATATCACAGAATTTAATTATTAATTTTTCCTGTCTTAAATTTAAAGATGTCTAGTATCTAAACTACAGAAAAGATATGTGGACAAAGAATTAAAAAGAAAAGTTACCTCATTTATTTGTTATATAAGAGTCATTTAAAACCTATTCTGAAGGTAAAACAATATTAACTTTCCATTTGCTTCATCACTGAAATAATTTTCTGGTTACAGCATATTTGAAAACCGTCTGGCCACTGGTATGCAGACACCTACCCCTAGCCCTAACTCCAGTCATAATGCCAGGCAGTACTTAAGACAGATCAGTCTAGAGGAATCCATGTCAAAACCAAAAGAGTCCAGATAAAGAACAATGGCTTCGGGACCAAGAGTTTAGCTCAGCTGTGTAAGTACCTGCTTGGCAAACACAAGGTCACGAGTTTGATCCCCAGTACAAAACAAAGTAAAACAAAACAAAACATTGACTTCAAGGAAATGGTACTAGGAATGCAGAAGCAAAAACAGTTTCCAGTGGGGAACAATGTATGGACTCTGGTCATATGGCTTTCAATCCAGAAATGCAAAAGTAGGACTAGACTAGGAATATGGTGGGATGATTTTATAAGTGCATGGAGCATTTGCAGTGGCTCCACAAAGAGCATGCTCCCACACTCACACATTCTGAAGGTCAGGGACACCAGCACCCTCTTGTCACTCAGGGCTCTGTGCTTGTACCCTAATTAAAAAAAAACCACATGCATGGCTCCTCCAAGGAGCACTTCACATTTTTCTCTAGCAATGTCTTCATCTCTGTTTGCTGTCTAATAGTAGCTTCTAAATAACCCTATACTGTTTACCTTGCTACTGCCTGATCATGATCTGTCTCCTCTGTTGAAATGCTAGGTGCCAAGAGTAGGGACTTGACCTTTGTAAGTAATTGCTGTGTTCCCAGCATTCAGAAAAAACGTGGTACAGAGTCAGGGTCCAAACAGATTTTCAGTTCCTGATGTGCTTACCTTTATAATGTTCAAAATACAACTGATGTAGTTTCAACACTTATTTTTAAAGTAAAAATACGTGATCATCTTACATATCATCACTCTAAAAATCAGCCTAAAACTTGATGAAGCAGCATGAGAAGGATTCTTATTAAAATTAAAAACAAGAATAAGAATGTGTTCCAATTGTCATTTTCCTTTTCTAGACCAATTTAGCCACTATAACCAGCAAAGGAAAAAAGAAATATATTGATATTGAAATGGTAATTTGTCTGGATAAGCCAAGTGTAAACAGCAGGGTCCATTATAACTAATAATAAAACCTAAAATTTCTTCATATAAAATTATTAGTCAGAAATGAATACCTTACATGTACAAACAATAACCAGCTCAGAGACAACGTGAAATTAGAATCTGTTTTTAAATGTAAAAAATAATGCTTATAAAGGAATCTAGTGAATGTCTTCAAGATCTACATGAACAATATTTTAAATTGCTAGAATTACTCTAAAGACAAAAAGAAGAAATGAAAGACAAGCCAAGTTCTTATACAGATGAACCTTAAAGAAATGAACTGTATTAAAGTTAACCTACAAATTTAAGTATATGTCAATTAAAATCATACAAATTTCAAACAGAGAGAAAAGAGGTTGGAAAATGTTTATTTTTTCTGACTAGGAATGGAATTGGTGGAGGAAGCAAGCCCTATCACAGAGTGACACATTGATACAATAAATAGATACATTTTTCCCTTTACCTACATACACTCTCCAGGTAGTGAGCTCCTGATTTCAAATTCCATAGACAAAAGAGTCTCTTGTCTATATTTATTAAATAGAATTCTTCACTGAATTCCAGACTGATATATCCAATTTTCCATGTGGTATCCACCTGGCTATTTAACAGGTATATTAATTGTCCCAAAATGAGCTCTTAACATTTATGTACCCCTAAATCTGTTGTATCCACCGTCTTTCCCATCTGAAATAATGGCCCAAAACACCCTTTCAGCTCGTATTTCTGACTATAATCTTTGGAGTCATCCTTCATACTTTGGCCTTTCTCATATCTAATCTATTATCAAAGGAAGCTGTTGTAGACAGTGAAAGTTTGATCACCTTGTGTCATTCCTACTGCCACCATACTGTTCAGTCACTATCATTTTCCTTGAATAATTACAATTACTGCCACAATTATACCCTTCTGTTATTTCCACAAGGAAATCCTTTTCCTGAAGGATCTATTTTTATACCAAACTCACTTACCCTACTCATCTGCTATTAACACACAGATCCAGTGTCTTTGGTGTTACAAAGCTAAATGTAAGGTTAATCAGTGAGGTAAATTGGGAAGAAGACCAGATTTCTTTGGAAATTTCAGCTTTAGAGGAAGAGATTGAAAAACAATATATGTTGAATATTTTTGCCTGATATTGGCAAAGCACAGCTGAATTCTAGGCCAGTGACAAATTAGTTGGCTGTCTAGAAGACATGAAAGGGAACACAGACAAGTCTTTGGCCTTGTGACTTTCACAGGCTAACTACATCTGGAATCCAAATGGCAAGTGATAAATTTTAAAATGTCACAGCCCAATGAAATGTATTTCAGTTGAATAAAATTTTAAAAAGCAAACTATCAGATTAAGAGTATCATGTACAATTTTTTAACTATAGGGATCAAGAACAAAAATCAAATCAAGGTTGTGACTTTTCTTCTGTTGACCCAGATAATATCAGAGTGTAGCTATTATCATTAGGTCTAGAGAGACAGGATACTGGGACAGCAGGGGATAAAGGGAAAGGAAACAGATGAGCTTAATAATATTGTATTTAAAGGAAGTTGATAAGATGTCTCTACACTGTTGATGAAATACTGTGCCACAGAAATAGGCCATGACTTTCAAACAGTTATTGACTGTTTGCAACTTAAACCAATAATGTGCACCCTCACCCTCACTCTCCCATGAGGGCAAGGCTTTGAAGTCTACAGAGCCTCCAAAGAAGCCAGGCTCACACCATTCATCTCTAATGAAGCCCAGGAGATGCCTTCATCATGGCAAAAATTGGAACTATGGAAAATAGTGAGCCAAAGTTTTCTTCTAGAGAGCAAAATTAAAGTCTTTCAAAAGCTGTCCCAGTGGTGCTGAGAGTCATTTTCTCTCTCCCTCTCATGGTTAAAAGCATTTACTACAATGACCATGTCCTTATTCTACTGCCGGATGTCACATGTGGTGACATACACATGTTTTCTTTAATGTTAAAAGCGTTCACTCTGTAGGCATATTTAGGACTTTGAAGTGAGCACGGCGCCCAGGTAACACATCGGGCAGTTTATTTCAGGTGACTTTATTGTTTGTGAACAGAAATAGATACGCATATTTTTGACCTGAGGCCAGATGGTAGGGCAGAGTCACTAAAGCCTCACCATTCCCACTTATGTTCCAGGGCTTTCAAGAGGGTAAGTGTCCCAGCTTCCTGCATGATTTCTGAGGTCAGTTGTCCCTTGTTTTTGGAACTTAACTATTTATAAGAATGAGAAACAGATACAAAATTCTCCTGAATGTCAGTTAGTATGACAGCAGGAAATCCAAATGAGGATTATATACAAAATATTTTTACCTAATAAGATAAAATGGACATCTAAAGAAAAAAATAAAAATTTAAAGTATCAGCAATATTCTGTACATTGATTAAAATCAATTATACCAAGTCACAGATATCAAGATTCTATTAATACAGCGATAAAACTACAAAAGTTTAGGATTACATATAATAAAATATATGAAAACTGTATGGACAAAATTAAAGATAGAATAGAGCAATGCATCAAATCCTGAAGAAATTTGACATATAATATTTTCACTTACTGAAAGACATCTATTTTCAAGTGTCTTTAAAATTAATGCAGTTCAGTAACAACTTAGTAAACTTCAGAAAAACCTTAAGAAAATTAAAGGACAAAAACAAGCAGAAGAATTTTTCCGGAGAAAAAAATGAGGACATGATCAGCAATATACAAAGTTGTAATACAAATGATAATACTGTAATATTTTCAGAGAAAGAGGCAAATTGAAACTTACGTATTCAAAAATATACTAGCATATATAGAAATTATGTCAGACCAAGATGTGCACAAATGTGATAAAGAAAATGTAAAACAAAACCAAAAAAAAAAAAAAACCAACAAAAAAACAAATACTGGGTATCTCTAGAATAATTTCTTAGAAAAGACAAAACTAAACATAAATGGTGGAAAAGTACTAACATACAAAAGTGACAAAAGAGTCAAAGTTAAATCTAGTAACAAAGTGATAAAAGGTGTTTGCAATGGAAAAATTTGACTTGATATTTAAAAACATCCCTACTAAGTACAGAAATACAAGCTAAGTGATCCATTTTCCAAAATTCTTATGATCAGCATAGTTTCAATTTTTATATATTTTAGGAATTTTGGAATATTTATGTAGACTTTACACATTAAACATCAATAATCAAAAAGTATGAAATCCAAAGTGCTCCAAAATTTTTTAGAAAAGCATTTTTTTGAGTGTCGTGTTGGCACTCAAAAAAATTCAGATTTGAAAGCATTTCAGATTTCAAATTTTTGGATTGTGGAAGTTTACCCTGTATTCCAAATTTCAATTAGAAAGAATGTAAAAATCTGGACAAAAGAACGGAAAATGAGAGGTTGAATTTGTAACTCTGATAAAGAATTTGTTTAGTATGCATAAGTCCGTGGGTTCAGTCCCCAATCTTGGGGAAAGAAAGTAGAATCTGTGTGTGTAGCTCAGTATTAGAGCATGCCTAGTCTCATGATGGAAAACGAAAATTGAAAAGAGCCCCAGCTGGGCATGATGGCACAGCCCGTAATAGCAGCACATGGGAGTCTGAGGCAGGAGGATCACTGTGAGTCTGAGGCCTGCCTGGCTATATAGTGAAACCCTATCTCAGGAAAAAAAAAATCTGAATTTCACTCTATAACAGGAAAGCTCAAAGCCAAACCAATGTATCTTCATCCATCCATTTTCTTTTAATTAAGTTAAAAGATTGAGTATAACAAATGTGAGTGAGCATTTAAAGATACAGGATTGTGATCTATGGATGGAATTTATCCTATCATTTTGAAGAAAATCTTGATTGTATGTTAATTTCCTATAAAATGCAACTCAAGCCTTAATTATATACCCTAAAGAAAATCTTACATATGCATAAAAATATGCAATAAAATGGCAATAGTATTTATAACACAAAAGACATGAAAACTATTGCCCTTTAAATAAAAGCAGGTTTAAAATGGTATGCAAAAATGTATCAACTACTCAAAGAAGAAAGAACTATTCCACTATATAAATTGTTTCAAAATGTGAAAATACATAAAAAGTTTTCCAGTACATTCTTAAAGATACCATTTGTCTGTCAGCAAAAACATAACCATGAAAAGTTCATTTACATGTTCATTTCACTTATGATAATAACTTAAAATGACAGGTAAAATGTTAGCATATTTGAAACAATGGTAAATAAAAAAAGAAACACAACTTTGCAGATTTTGATTACACCCTATGAATCTCAGGATTTTCCAGAATTAAAAAAATTCATATTGATGTAATGTATTTTATTTATGGAATAAAACCTATGAAATGCCAACAAATAAAACAATTAAAAACCATGAAGAAAATTCTACTTCTGACAACGTTAAAATAACTGGAACTAAACTCACCCTGGTGTGGTATGCAACCATAAAATTGGAGAAAAACGTCTGAGGCAACTGTTTTCAGACACTGGGTAGCAGGCAAATGTAGGCTGTAGCTGCTGAGAAGCAGGAAACTCATGAGCCAAGAGCGTGATCCTTCTATTCTCTGTAGGAAGGGAGCTGGGATCAGAAGGTGGACCCTCACATAAGAGGCTCATAGAGCTGCTGCAGCATGATCAACATAGATAATAGGAAATAATAGTAACTGAGACACGATGGAGCTTCAACTTTAACCAAAAAGAAGAAACCATCTGCACTGCTCCTAAGAAGGGTTCTATTTACCGATTTAGTTATTAGTTAATTATTGCTGAGGACCTTCCACTAAGCAATATCACTGCCCTTTTTTCATTTTATTTTTAAGACAGAATCATACTGAGTGACTAAATTACCCAGGCTCACCTTGAATGTGTGCTAGGATTATAATTAGAAATAAAATGTACACCTGTAGTACAGCAGCACTAACTAGCTCTAACAGAGCCAAATTCCAAGGGTCAATGAAATTATCAAGCAAAACAAGTTGAAAATAACATTTTCCTCCGAGAAAGTTTAGAAAAATTTGGTTTTATGGTTCTGTCTGGATGTCCCTCAAATACTCATGTTGTCATGGGGATCAGACATTTTAGAGTGAGATGAATCTAGAGTTTGTGACTGATTCATGGTCTGACGCTGGGAATTAAGGGTATGAGTGCTATACCCACCTTAGGGTGAGGGGCCTGCACACAATATAAGGGACGAAAAGAGGTTTGTCCCTTCTCTCTTTCCGTTGTTGCTTTTGCTGTCTTCCACCACCATGAATGGTTGCCCCTCCACCATCTGCCAACCTGCCTTGGAGCCAGCTCATTATGGACTGAAACTTCTGCAAACTGTGAATTAATTAAATCTTTCCTCCTTTAAATATGAGTGTTAGATATTTCTCAGCAACAAGAAAAATAAGTAAGATATATAGACTGCCCACAAAGCCATCTTACCTTAGAACACTTTAAGATTAACAAATCTAGAATGTTCAAAACATAATCAAAATTAATCAGATGTCCAAATAAATGTGAAAACTGGGATATTAGTTTAAAAATATAATAGAAAGTGATCCTAAGATATTTAAAGTGCTAAATTTCAAATTTACTTTAAAGTTGTTGAGAATCTATATATGTATATATATAACGTAATGATTTATATGGCATAATATATAATAAGTGTACTAATAGATATTTAAAGAGAAAGATGGTATTGGGTGAGCAGATAGAGAATCTAAGGCTCAGAAATGAAACATAGTGAAACAGATAAGATCAGAAAGCTTAGAATTAAAAAAAATACAAAAACTGAAATGGAAACAGATAATGGTTTTTCTTAACAGATTATGATAATAACAAAAGAGAAAGGGGGCAGAGAATGGAAAGAGGCATCCATATAATTATGCCATTTTGATTAGAACCCCTCTATACTATGCCTAGGATCCTGGTAAGCTCAGACTAGTGCCACCTCCAAGCTTTTATTGCTTCATGTTTCCTAGATACGCTTGCAGGTTTGTTTGTGTTATTTTGAATTTGGGTTCTTGTTGTTAGTATTTGAATTCCTGAATCAAGATATTTTTCTTTTCTATAATCCAAATCATGCATTCTGGATGAGAGACATCAAATGTTTACATCATTAGTTCATGCCTGAGGAGAGCTTGATACCAGTCACAGAAAGGACTCATCAGCTTTTCCTCAGCACCCTCAGCACTGAGCAGCATGAGTTTGAATATCTGCTGTGGATCTTCGCAACTTACCTGGATAGATGCCTGCAGGAAAATCCTTTAGGACATGAAGAAGCTCAGAGGACACTTGGGTACCTAAGGTATTTGTGAGAACATTCTCCATCTATGTGTACTATGAACTAAACTTGCATCCTTCCAGAATTCTTGAGTGGATAATGCTCAGTGTGACTCTATTTGTACACAGGACTTTCCGGAATTAGTACTGAAATTTAAATGAGGTCTTAAATGTGGAGTCCTAACTCTATATCTCTTCTGCTCCCCTTACCTTATGCATTCTCCTGCTAGTTCTTTATCTCCCACATCCTTCTTCTCTCCTTCCCCAAGCACAGGGGAAGCCAGCTGGGCTCACAGCAAGCCAGAGATGCCTTCCCAAGAAGTAAGTCAACTGCCACCTTGACCTTCAGTCATCAGGTTCTTCATCTATAAGAAATGAGCTATGAACATGAAGACACTGGTCTATGGCATTTGTTACATATGGCTGCCTTCTGAGTACCATATCTCTGTGGGATCATATCAAGCACCCTGACACATCCTGAGCCATGGTTAAGTGTGCAGTGGGCTTCTCTTTTGTGTGTGCTTCTCTCTTTCTCTCATCAGGCTATGAACTTCGATCTACTGGCACTGCTTACAGTATGTGCCTCTCTTTTACGAAATATAAACTACATATGCAGAGTAACAAATCAAGTATCATTCAGAGACTTAAGAAATGAAAAGTTAATGCTTTTGTTGCTGTCGCCATCACCTGTGCTACTGGTTTGTGCTTTTCACCAGAACTGATCCTTTTGCTCACAAAAGCTAAATGTTTGAATTGATTTCTTCAATATTTTTCTTACTTTGCTTGGATTAGTTTTCCTTATTGAATATTCTACCACATTAAAAGTCTTTAGCTAGACTTTTAAGTACAAATAATATATAAAACATGCTCTTCTCAGCTTATGGAGATGAATTTTACTCATATTACTCAAAATATTTTAAAACCATTTTTATATTTTACTAGTATATGTTTAACAAAAATTCATTATGGTGATATATATATATATATATATATATATATATATATATATTCACACCTTGGTTCACAACCTCTTCTGTTCATGAATCACTAATTTTGCAAACACAATCATTAGACAAAACTTGGCTCTTATTCAAGATTCTGCATCAGATGATGAACAGGAAGAAGACCATCTTCCCTGCAGGAATGCAAAGACGGCCATCTTCCCCAGAATCATGGAACAGATTAAGTGGTGAACTGAAGTACCGCTCCATATATCCTCTTCATCTTTTTTACTTTCCATTCCTCTTTTCTCTTCCATTTCTTCCTTTCCAAAATTCCTTTCCTGAAGTGGATCTCCTTGCTTATTATCATATCTTTTATTTTGCTCCTAAATTATTTATGTTTTGTTTATGTAATATAAGAGAAACCATTGAATATTTCACCTGCTCTGTCTGACTTCACTCTGTCAGCATTATGGTTGGAAGGGGCATCTATTTACCCAAGAATGAATCCAACTTATCCTTCTATATATATGAGTAGGACCCCATAGTTTATAAATATCACATTTTCTTCATCCATTTATCTTTTGCTCGGCATGTAAATTGTGAAATTTTAAATAACTTGAACAGTAAGATGTTTCTATACTGAAACATGTCCACTTTTTTCTAGTCCTTGATTATCTCTTAATTATGTTGTTTTACTATATATAGTCAACCATTTCCTCAGGTTAACAACATCTCTTTGGGATCAGCTCTTAAAACCATTTAAGCATGATTTTGTGAATTTTTAGTTACTTTTTACTTTAAACAAAAATAATTTAGAATAAACCGATATTGGGTAAAATGTATTTCAGAAAATAAATCCATTACTTAAAATGTAGAAATTCAAATATAATTTTGTGATGTGTTTTATCAAATTCATGAGATAAATGTGTGGGTTGTATATTTTGAGATTTTAAGTTTAAAATATCATTTAAAACCATATGCTGTTTAGTATTAGACATGAAATATACCTTCTAAAGTTTTTCTATCTAGCCCTCTGTCCAACATGAATGATTTAAGTCAATTTTCCTATATGTTGTGCTAAAGCCATGCCTCTGAATTGCACTATTTTTGAATATTAACAAGCTATTCATGTTCATGCTAAAGTTTAGTATTTATAGATAGTCAATCTTTTATAAATACCATCTTATGCTTCCAAATAGAGCAACCTGTTAAAACAGCTATTAGAATTGAAGCATTAAAGTTCAAAAATAAGTTCATAGCCTTTCCAAAAAGTCTTACATTTATAGCTTATAAAATTATAAAGCTATCTGTTTATGTGAATATAACATAAGCACATGTACACAGACATACACAAACGCACATATATACTGCAAGATATTTGACATATTGAGAAATCAATACAATTGATTGACTTAGCCAATTTGAAGTGGTTAATTTATTACCTCATCACAGTGTTTCTTGTCCTAAAGATCAAACAAATTGATACTATTTACGCTTAGCTGACTATGAGACTAATTGTCTGCAATTAGTAACTTACATGGTCTTTATAGTTGGATCAGTAGTTCAATATTAATTTAAGATATTATTGTTGAACTTCTACAGATTTTGAAAGTTATCCAATGCAATGTTCTACTTGAAGTTATAAATTTAGAACTTTAATTTTATTTAAGTTTTTTCACAAGAATATTGTATAGCTTCCCCTAATCGTCTTTGTGCAGTTCTGTATTTCTCACATCAATAGGTAACTAGAAAATAAAAGTATAATCAATATGCTCATTCTTTGATTTAAATTTCTGATTTCTTCTTTTACAAAACTATTATGATAGAAGATTAACTTGCTTGCTTTCTGAACTGGAGGGTTGTAAGCACAGTGGTTAGTTCTTTCAGAGAAGGAACTCTGGATTTTAAGATTCGGTTTGTGTAAAGTCCAGTGGAAGGTGATGAAATATGGCTGAGTTGGGAGAAGATTTCGCCCTACATCCTCATACAGATGGTACCTTTGAAAAACTGATCACTTATAAAAATAGTGTTATTTTTCCTTTTCATTTTAGGATAAGAAAACCAGTTGAGTGAAGATAACATATATTTATATAAATTCACAAGTATCTCCAACTCAGCACTAGTTAAATAATGTGGGTTTTGTTTTCTAGTAGACATTGATAGCAGTTAGGTAAGAAAGTAAGGAAAAGTTCTTATTTTTACGAAAAACACAAATATATCAAAATTAATTTTGTAAAACATGCAAACCATACATACAGTGACAAATTTTGGGCCAAATCTAAATCACCATGCATGGTTAAAATCTCAGTCTTTCTGAGAACACAAGTGACTTGAGAGACCACAAGTGACACATTTACCCAGTGTCAGTCTTTTGAAGAAAGAAACGTGTTTTTCACACTTTAATCTGCTGGGTTATCTTGTAAAGTTTTATGTTTGTAAATTGGATCCAATGTCAATGTATAAGTGAGGTTGAAATTCAATAGGCCTTCGGTGCCTATATGTAATTTTTGAATACAAGAAATTTGCTATATACAATGGAAACTTGTTGCTTAATCTTTCTCTTAAAATTAACTTCCTGTTTACAAACTGGTAGGAAAAAAAATTATCCTAGTGGGTATTTGAACAGCTTGAAATCTGTTAGCCTGGGGTCCATTTTCATATGAGCTAAGCACTTGGTATAGAACTTAAATATTTCAGTAGGAGGACAGCAAATATGCCTTTAAGGTCTCTCAGTTTTTTTTTTTTTTTTTAATCTCCCTTTCTCTTTAAGTTGGTAATATAACAAAGATTTTAAAGATCTGTTTCTCTTTTCCAAAACAATGGTTTTGTAAATAGGACACTCCAAATTGACATTGGCATTTCCACTTAGTAATACTGCAGTCTGCAAACCCCATTGAAAATGCATTTTTAATGGCAGAATCTCACAGAGCTGGTGGAGCCTTCTCTGTGTTACAAATAAAAGAAATCAATTTAGGCCCTAAGAGTAATTAATTTTAAAGAAAAATAAACTTAACATGCACACATTAAGAGGTTCATTCAAAGATTTTAATGTATGACTCAAACTCTCATCTTTCCTTCTTAGTGTGAAGCATTGTAAATGAGAATTTGTGTCTTTTTAAAAAAATTTAGTCATTTTTTTAAAGTACTTCAGTGGACCAAAGTAAATAAAAACATAAACATATATTTAAATTTCGGTGGTGTATTACATTCACTATAATACTAAGTGAAGTAAGGCCATATGAGAGAGGAAAGAATTCTTGAATACATTAAAAATATTATTTTCAAAGTCTGGCCTCATAGTTGAAGTTGGAAATTACCAGATATGTGCAAAAAAAAAATAGTTTTATATTTCTGTGTTGGCTTGATACATACCACAAGGTGAAATGGTAGCAGTAGTCCCGAAAGAAACAGGAAGAAAATGACCTGCTAAACTCTGTGAAGTCAAGAATGTTGCAGAGCAGAAAACAAATCTCAACTGAGGACACGTCTATTTAATCTGTATTCTCATCGAAGAGCTGTCTGTCCAGCAACCTCCTGGGATACCAAGGTGAACTCAGACAGCTGGTCCAAAGTCAGATTTTTGCCAATTTTATTTTCTTTTACAGTACACTTTTATTGCTAGAACAATAGCAGGTCTACATCAAAATGAGGTACAAAATCCTTTCAGCGAATGTAATTCCACTTCCCTTGTGAGCAGCAAAAAACCTTTCTCACTTTCTTACTGGTGCTATAATTGTTTTGAAGATGTGTATTACCTTTTAATTAAAATTAAAGTGCTAAAGTGAACAAAAACAGCTACTATTGGGTTTCAGTCTCCTGGACTCTGTATGCTGTCTATGCAGTCATTTTCTCTCGTATTTTGGCTTTTCAGGAAGCTCAGTACATGAATTTGATCAGGGATTGGCAAATTTCTCCTGCAAAGGACACTAGAGAGGAAAAATATTTTAGACATTGTGGGGCTACAGCTCTTGTCACAGCTATTCAACTCTGAGCTTGTACAAAACCAGCCAAAGAAATCTCCATAAAAAATGAGCTTGCCTGTGTTCTCATAAAACTGGAGCTGCGATTAGATTTTTTTACATGTTACAAAATATCCTTTTATTAACCTTTTAAAATATAAAAATGATTCTTAGTTTTGTAAGTCATACAAAAACAGGTGGCAACCTCAATCTGACCCACGGGCTAGCATTTCCCCACCAATGAGTAGAACACTGCAGTGTTACATTGATGAAAAATAAGAAAAACGATTTCTTATAAATTTCTACTCCTTTTATAAGGTATTTAGTTCTGAAGTAGGATAGAAGAAATAAACATAGAAAGGCGATGAAGAAAATCATAATTTTAAAATTGTACTTTTAAGAAAAACTGCAGCTTTCAGGACATAAAAGTTACTCAAGGTTACAATGCCATTTTCTCTTCCAAAGAAGTCTCCTAAATCCTTAAGTCTTAAAAACAGTACAATAGATGGCCTTATACTTGCTTTTCTCTTGTAAAAAGTATTTTTCTTTCTTTTCTTGAAATTAATGTCTCTGAGATGGTGTCTCCCCATGTAGCTGAGGCTTGCCTTGAACTCACAGGTACCCAAAGATTGCAGGTATGCACCAAGTCTGGCTAAAAAAAAAAAAAAAAACAATCTTCCCATCTGAGAGCAGACCATGCCTTTCACCTGTAAAATAGGCCCTTTACTTATGATTGGGCCCTTGCTCTTTAACCTATAAATTGAATCTCAGTTTTCTAATTGACAAATTCTGCAGATTTATACCTACAAGACATGGACACATACCCAGCTATGGGTCATAATGAGGCTCCCTCTCTGAGTGTCTGAATTCCCTCGCTGTATGTACTTTCTTTCTACTAAATCTCTTCTGAGCCTTCTCTGACAAGTCCTGAGAATTCTTTTTCTGAAAGAATTCAGCAAGCTTACTCTGCTAGTCAGATAAACTGAGGCCCCTCATCTGAAATTTGAAGGGCCTCCTTATAAGGACCCTGTATAGTGACAGTGCCATTTGGATTTGCCTTTCCTGATTTACTCTTAGTCTATGTCACAATTCTAGCTTATATCTTAGTTCAAGAAAATTCTGCCTGATAAAGAAGATGGTACTAAGTTGCAATATAAAAATGTAAAGTTTGCTTGATCAAGTTTTATTAGACTAACCCATTACAGTAAAAAAAAAAAAAAAACTGCTATATTAATACAGAGTCTACCAAAAAATGAATATGCATTTCAGCAATTTGTCAAACTAATAAATGTCTGGAAGCTCATGGCCACCACATTGAACACCTCTTGTAATTGTAGAGGCCAGAGGTAAGGTTTATGGAGCACTTGATGCCTCAATAATTTTAGTGTTAAAATATTTGCAGAAGTTTTTTTTTCCCTGATCTATACATTGTTTGCAGACTCTGTATATTTAACATAGACTAAAATATTATTAGGACCCGTTATTTTAAATGCTAAAACAAGACATTTTCTAAATTGCTCTGACTTTAGAAGAAACGGAGACCTCTAACCATTAATGAAATGACATGATTTTGATACAGAAGAGCACATGTAGGAATTTGTTTCAGTGATCATGGAAATTAAAACTGGAGCAACAGTATGAATTTGCAAGCAAAATTTGTAGAGAGGAAAATAGGGAAGAGGGTTTAGGCAGAAGAGGAAGGTAGATGAAGAAAGACAAATGAACAGAGAGAATCAGATGGGCCAGTCCATAATAAAGCAAAACAGGTGTGATTTTCCTGGCACCATAGAGATTGTTAGCAGTGGGTAATTTCCCACTGGATCATGAGTATGGCTTTTTTCTTTTTTTAAAACGAGATTTCTTTCCAATGATTTAAGGATAAGTGATCATTTCTGTCCTAGCAGCCATCATGGATCTCCCTGCAGACCATAGATCGCTGGCTCCAAAGTAGACACATTGTGGCAGAAAAGCCTAGCGGGTCAAAAATTCTTATTAGCAACAAGGAAGCAAATCATGGGAACAATACCAAAGAGGAAACACCCAGGGCCAGGTATAGAGACAAGGGTTACCTCTCTAGCATCTACCCAGACACACCCCAAAGTGGGCTGCACTAATCTGTTAAGAGCTTCTTAATACAATCAAATTGATAATCAGGATTCACCCTCAAAAAGATCAGGGAAAAAGAGATGTCTTTACATTTAGTGGCATAGACAAAGGCCCAAGAGTCTACATCTGCTTCCCCATGTGGACATCTGTCCCATTTCGCTTTTATTGATTTGAACATTTTACTATTTGGTCAGTGGTCTCAGAGTTAAGATTTTTCCTTTCGACCTTCTCTACTCACCTCAGAATTGTCACTTTGATATAGAACACAAAAGGGAAGTTGCTGCAGTGATCATGGAAATTAGAACTGAGGCAATGGCAAATGATCACAGATCAAAGCTTTAATGGAAGCTCATAAATAAAAGGAAGACAGGGAAAGAAGTTTAGCTCAAAGAGCTAAAGGGCTCCCAGCCCTGAGATCAGACTGACCCATTTATGAGGAGTGTAAGTACTTTGTGTGGCTTCAGTGGGGTGGTCCGAGGTAACTGCCCAGTGGATCATGACTATGGATTTCTGGACGTGTTTCTTCATGTTTTGGGGCATCTGTTCCTAGTATAAGGTATAGATTCTCCTTGAAGACCCTGCGCCTCCATGCTGTGCTTGGTTGGGTACATGGTCCTTGGGATGATAAAAGGCCATACATTCCACACATCATTAACAGAAAGGACGGGAGAAGAGGTCATATCTCACTCTGACTGGGGAACAGGTTATGGACTCAGGCCCAAAAGTAGCCCAACTCTGTCCCATGAGAATTACCTGTCCTATTTCAACTTCTCATTTACATTTGATATTCTTTGTAGATCAGATTTCTGAGACACTGTGTAAAGTATTAAAAATTATAGCCCTTGTTAGAAACGAGGGGAGGACATGGGGGAGCCAGCAAAGCCAGGAAGCTGTTCCTGTGTTTATGACATTGGCTAAATAAATCATGCTTGAGTTCTCAGGAAAGGTGTTCTTGCTTTAAGTGTTTCTAGTAATAGAACTATTTCCAGCCAAACCCTCCTTAAGAGGGAGGCTGGGGTGAGGCATCAGGCCAGTAATTCTCAGTCACCAGCAGATTTTTTTAATGTCTTCAACTGGCTTTGCAAAACTAAAAGCAAGGTGCAATGCTATCATCAAGGCCTAGATTAACACACATTCCCTCTGGTGTTCCTTTTTCTTAGCTCTTAATTACGTACTATATTCCCAGGGAATTTATTTTGGCAGCCCTGGGGTTCAAACCAGGGACTCGTGCAAGCAAGGCAAGTCTTGTATCACTGAGCTACACTCCCAGCCCTCAGGAATATTCTGAAATAAGCAAATATCTATGCTGGACTCAGGTGTCAGTTGTTAACAGAAGCATGTACTTATTGGCCAAAATTAAAGATGTGCAACGTCTTGTTCCAAGATGTACTCAAGACACAAACACAAATCTTCACAGCTTCTATTCAGTCCTTCCATTCTGTCCATCATCTGCTATTTTATGTTGTGGTCCCTAGGAAATGGGATGGCACGGCCAGGTGAAAACCCTCACAGATTCTTAGGAATCCATCCTGCTCATCATACTGGCTCCTAGGCTGACTGACGTACTGCAAGCAGAGTGGGGTGGAAAAGTGCATCGTCCTCTTCCGTCCATCTGCAGCAGACGAGCATTGGATTCCCATCGGATTGCAGCTTCCACAGTGTGTGAAGGCAGCACCTGCATCCAGAAGGCCAGGCATCCGAACAAGCAATGCTCAGGGCTGGCAATGTCGTATCTGTGTACCCAAGCCCCTGTGGGGATAGAGCCAATTCTTCAGTGACTTTTGGGTGTTTAAGAATCCACTTCTGAAAGGTAGAAAGCTGCAGAGGCATGGCATCACTTTCCACTGGAATTTCCTTACAAAAACAATTTAAAAGATAAAACCATTAAGAATTTCAAGATAGAAACCCTAAGCTCTGGAAGATTCTGACTGCTGAGATCTTTGAATTGCTATACCAAGTAAGTCAATCTTAGGGACAAACAGGTACTGAGTTCCCATCTTCCAATAAACTAATTGAATCAACCCAAATGGCAGTGAAGTCTTGCAAAAGGTTTTGCATTTAGGTGCCATTATTTATGGCACCTGTATACAGCAAATAGCAAATCCAGGCTCTATCCTGGAAGCCTGTTTACCTGAGGATTTTTCTCCTCCAAGATGACCTTCATATGACCTTCTGGATCTTCACCAAAATTTACTGATCATTTGAGTTCTTAGCACATACTTTGAGACACAGAAAATGCTCAGGAACAGTTAGCTGTTATCATTCCCTTTCAATTTTGTTTCTTATCTATCTAGATGTTTCTTGAAATGCATGCAAAGTAAGTTGTTTAAATAGGTAATAGTTCAATGTGTGCTTTTATCAGGTATGTAGCATACAAGAGGAGTTAACATGTGCATTTTAATCACAACAAAGAAGGTACTGAGGGTGTTTTTCAGATGATTAAGCTTTTAAAATGCTTTGCAGCCTATCTATGAGACTCTTTATACATAGGTACTACAATTTGGAAGTCAATGAATACATATCTCATTCATCTACTGATTGGAATGTACTTTAACACCTAAAGTCATGTTGAATATGCAGTTCTTAAAACAACTCTGTGAGAAGCTTCCTCAATAACACCCAGATCTACCTGAGAAAAATTCCCGTACACATTTCGTTTTCCCAGGGATAGGGTATGGTGTTTCAGAACCCTAAAGGAGACAGCCTGCCCTGGGTCCTTTCTCTAAGTCTTGCACAGTCTCATATGGTAAGACTTCTTTAATATCTGTGGTGTTAAAAGTCTACTAAGTTAGAACTGAAATTTCACATATGAATTGTTACATACTAAAAAACTAATACTAAAATCCAGGTTTCTCCTTGTTTTCATCATTGACCTCAGATTCCACGTTAAAAGGGATATGACAATCAATTTAAATGGAAAATATTTATAGAGCATCAACTGGAATTCTGCCCTAATCCAGATATTTAAGACATATCCATGAAAAAAACTTGACAAAGATCCCTCTTTTTGAGGAGCTAACATTTTAGCTAGCAATTCTAGTTTTCTTTATCTTCCCTACATTGAGCAACTTTCTGAAAATTTATTTTTAATAATGACAACCAGTAGGCAAATAAACTTGTTTTTCTAAAATAGGTTGAGTCAAATAAGATTGTATCTGCATTTTTATTAATATCATAGTACCCACAAGTGGAGAAGTTTATCTTCCTTTTTATTTATTTTTTCCTTTGCCTTATAATTTTCTTTCTCTCTATGTTTCAGTGATATTAGCCATTCCAGTTTAACGTCAGTTAAGGGGAAAGTTAAGTAGCTGTCATCCAAATCTCAGTCAATCCTCTGCTATGATCATGCTGTGCTTTAACCAGGATATCAGACCGAAAATCACTCTTATTTCCACTGACGCCTTCTTAAAAGTTCTTGGGTTAATATTTCATTCTAAAATTATTGTACTCATCCCCTCACATTGAAAATCAACTACAATGTACAGCTTAAGAATGTTATTTTAATGCATAACTTAATATCTTTACATATTTTCTGAATTAAAACATTTGAAAATAAAACTAAGTTCATATTTAAATTAGATGGCATCCGTTTTGCTTCATTTTAAAATCTGAGGATACATATCCTTAGAGTGATCCAGATATTCTTTTTCATTCCTGTCAAAGAAAGCTATCAGTGCAAAATAAACTATATGTAAATTTCATGAAAAAGTTTCACATAAGCTATACAAAACAATGGAAGTCAAAATTAAGACATTTTAATTTTGATTTGCCATAGTTAACTTTTATATGCTTTATAATTTGAGATAAGATAAAGATGACAAAAGGGTCAGTGTGTCATATTCAGTGTATATCTGACTTGAAATCTGACAGACTAATTTTGGATTCTGACCCTAAAACATTCCAGCAGGCTGCTCTGAGGATTTGGGAAAATATTCTTTAACTTCTTATTATCATATGGAGAAACAGAGATAATGCTAAGCCATGTTCATAAAGTACTTGATGTATAGAAGTATTTATTCTATGGCAGAAATAACCATAAAAGACTGATATTTAAGAAAGGTGAAAAATTCTGTAAAGACAGAAAAATGTTCAAGAAACCAGTTTTTGTGTGATTATAGAACTTGACTGAGATAGTAACATAGAAATAATAAAACAATTCAAACATAGCATGATCTCTGGATGTATGTCAAGAAGGGAATCCAAATCGCTATCCTTTGAAAATCAAGATCAGATCAAGTACTATTTGAGACTTTTGCGTATGTTCTTTTCAGCTATTTTTCAAAATAAAACAGCCACATGCCAAGGGGGTGAGAGGAAAAAGAAAAGATTACTTGAAAATCTCACGGGCCCTCTTGTACTTTTACATATATATATATATATATATATATATATATATATATATATATATATGTTTTTTCATAATAAAGCCTGTGAAAAAAATGGAGGAATGATCAGTACATTTCTGGAATAATGGAGATTTTTATAAGTCATCTAGCCAAAAAGTCATCCTAGAGATCACCATATTTTTGGCATGGTTTGTATCAGTTTAAAGATATTTTATTGTATTCTGACTCCCAAATAGATTTTATGGAATGACAATATCATGTTTTGTATTTTAATTGTGAAATCATAAAGATAAGATAAAATAAGAAAATCAAGCTTGATGAAATTGTGCTTTTTATACAAAATTATTTTTCCTTAATATTTATATTAGTATTTTGTTGGATAATTGCTTTTCATCAATATGTTCTGTCAATGCCTAAGCATTTTGAAACACAGCAGAGCATGTGCAGGTTTTGTTCACGCACATTTAATTTCCTTAAACTTTGCTTTACATTTGGAAGTGATGAAAAGTTATATGTTTGGTTTTTACTTCTCTTTTTACCAGTTTGAATCTAATACATAGAGATGTTTTTGTTTTCTTTTGTCATCCATTATGGGTGACATCATTCTTTAAAAACTTGAAATTCTATAATTTAACTATTGTATTTCAAAGAACAATATCTGCTTGTATGAAATAAGATAAATTTTAAAAGGAGTATTAGCTTTAACATTGGTCCAAAAGTATGTTTCATGTGGCTTCTAAAATCCACATTTAATATTTTTACAAGAAAAATCAATTGATCTTTGATTTTGTTGCATTTTTTATCCACTTGTTCTGTGCTTACAGAGAGACCATGTGGAGTGGCCTGGAAGAAAGGATATAAGACTTGTAGGAGAAAATGCATCTGGTTTCCACTCATTTTCCATCAGAAGACACTGAATATTGTATATAGCCGCATGAGTTCTTTGAGATAATTGAAATTATCAGAAACCTATACACAATTGCTGAGGTCCATCTGCATATATTATGTGCTAAATTTTGAACATTTAATAATGAAAAGGAGAATAAAAATAAAAACTCTAGTCCCATTCATAAACCATTTCATCAGCTAAGAAACATGTCGAGAATGCTCTGGAGTATATTGAGTTTTTTCCACAGAATTTCTATCACAGTACGTTGGACAAAGACACAGGCAGAAGGCAGAGATAAATCCATATGAAACTTCACAAAGTGTTCTAAACATATGCTTTTTAAGTTTTATCTGTGCATGGTGGAGCACACCTATTACCCAGAACTCTTGGAGGCTGAGGCAGGAGGTTTAGAAGTTTGAGTCTTGCCTAGGAAATTTAGCAACCTGGTGAGCCCTTGTCTCAACATACAAAATAACCATAGGACTAAATAAAATATTGTATTTTAAAAACTATCATATTATTGATTAAAATGAATATCGCAACAGAAACCATGAAAACACTATTTTTCTTTCATTAACCATGGTCTTATTTTATTCTCTTAAACATAAGAGCAGTCAAAAATAGGGAGGTTGGCTGGGGATTTAGCTCAGTGGCTCATGAGCTTGCCTGGTAAACACAAGGTTGAGTTTGATTCCTAGTACAAAAAAAAAAAAAAATCAGCAGGAAGTAATATAATGCATAATTAATAGTACTGAAGTAAATAAGATCTTTGCCTGTAAATTCAAATTATCCATATTCATTTCATGTGCTATGGTTGCCTGTCAAATATAGAGGGAAAGAAGAGAACTAATAGCTTCTAACTCTTAAGATCAATTGCACATATAACATGCAGTCCACTTCCACAAATATAGTCAAAATAATAGAGAACAGCTAAACAAATAATGAAACCTCCGGAAAACACTTCTCAATGGAAAAAAACAGGAAATATATTCAAAGACATAACTTCCCTAATGTTAATATTAAAAGGAACCTAAAAATCGTAGCCGATAAAGAAATGCTGGTAGTTATATTATATAAATTATAACATACTCAAAAATAGGAGAAAGACAACAAAACTGCATTCAAGAATGAAAAAAATAGTGAGAATATATGTAAAGTAGAAAAGAATTTTGCGTTAACAGCCAGAAACAAAACTGTCATATTTTATGTACTTTGCCTTTTTTTACATTTTAAATAAAATTCACTATTGAAATAAGCTATCAAATTGTTCAAGAAGCAGCATCAGTTATGATTGTTTTTATCTAAATCAGTGTGTCCATATTTTGCATCATCTTGATTTAATATTTCCGGAGCTTCGGTGAAGTGGAGTGGTCCGCCTTGTTGCCACATCTCCACAGAAGCGTAATGTATGTGTCCAGTATTGTTTCCTGCATTATGTGTGTGGGTTGTGGTTGCTGCTTGAGTTCCCATGACTGTTAGTGAGGAAGTTGGGTAGAATTCCTGGCAATGTAGTAGCTTATCTGTTACATTAAAGACCAGATCATATTTCAAAATGTTTTCCTGAAATCATTAAAAAATAAAAAACAAATGGTAGGGTCATCAGCTCTCGTTACCATTTGCTTGCAAATGTGAAAACACACACACACGCTAAAAATAACCACAAAAAGCAATAATTGCTCTGACAAATTGTTAGGCTGTTTACTTACTGTGCTAAGTAATATATATTTTGATCAAAGATAAACAGTTTAAAAAGTTCCATTTGGGTTGTTGCGGAGAGGAGAGGAAATTGCTATTCCCCGAAGGCTGATATACCTTGTAAAATAATCAATCTTCAAACCCAGAGTGAAAAAGAGTCCTGAACAGCTCTGAATTACATGATGGGACCCTGAAGGTATTGTTTTTTACACAATTTGGTGTAGCAGTTAGTAGACGTCTTGTCTTGTTGGTCAGATCACACACTTCATTGTTTTATTTGTTTGTGTTGTAGACTGTGTGGCGTGGCGTTGGGTAGCAACTCTTCCCTGATTTCTGTCACCACTTCTAGGAACACTGCACAAAGTTTGTTTTGAACCAACTGATACATTGCACCCAGCACTGTTTCAGAACTGTGACTGATGAAAGAGATTCTGCACTCAGGTTCTGAAGCAAGCAAGGTACTTAATAGAAAATGGCCCTTTTATATAGTGCATCCAGCTATAACATCGCAAGGCTGGACTTGTATCTGCTTTATAGAGAAAGTACCCAAGAGTACACGGTGAGCTGATCAGCAAAATGCCAACTGCAAACTGCAATGAGGCAGTGATTTGAAATGACCCATTTCGGCACATTTTATTTTAAGGTTGTAATTCTGCAGCACATACATAGTTTTTGCTAAAGTTAATAAAACTTCCCTTATGAGCCAAGAAGTCCTATTCAGAAAATACTTTATTCATAGATTTGTTCAAAAGTTGAGTTTCTGGTTTCAACTGAAATCACATGCAGGCAATCAGGCTCTTAACAAGGGAAACTTCCGTGGGTTTTTTTTTTTTTTTTTTTCTTAATTTGAAAAAAAAAATGTCATTATGCCTTGGGAAGTATTCTAATATTTTTGTAATCTTCTGCGTTGCTCATTAGTCTTCTTATTATATCTGAAGCACTTGTATTTATTGGAGTAGGAGCAGCTGAGATAAAAGAAATTTGAAAGTGAAATCATTACACATTTGAGGCACTGCCTTTTTCAAACTGGAAGGCAGCTCTATTGCTCTTAATGAGCTGATGCCCTAAATACTGAGAATGGATTCATGTTCTTTAACCTCTTTCTGAACCTCTGATTAAAAACTAAGCTGTGAATTCATAAGAAAAAAATGTCAGCACTGATTTTTAAACTACCATCATTTTGGAAAGCAAGTCTTTACAAACATAGAATTGTAAGAAAACCTATTTTGGTAGTATTTTTATATTAGGATGAGCTATATTGAATTTTATGCAAAAGCATCTAAAATATACATGATAAGATTAAATATTAATAAAACTATATGGAGCACATATAAGTAAATACAAGTAAAACTGTGGAAAGTTGGGGAAAACTGCAAGTTTGTATCACCATAAGTTGTTTTGGTTTAACTTTGTACTGTGATTCATCATTTACACAGACTAGGAAGGAGTAGACCTATACTCTATTGGCATGAGGCTTTGATACAGTCCTTAACACCACCCAGACAGTCAGACAGACAGACAGACAGACAGAGAGAGAGAGAGAGAGAGAGAGAGAGAAAGGAAAAAAACCGAAGAAATAAAGTAGAAAAAGGAAACCAAAAGGGTAAGAATCCAGGTAACATGTACCCAGTATCTCTGTATTTCTTTCAACTGCACACAAAAGCACAATTATTTCAACAAAACCTTTAATTAAAAATTAAGTGTTGCATCATCATTTTAGCTATCCTCAGCCTCTATATTTACTTAAGGGGAAACATTTAAAATTTTATAATAATTCATCTCAATATTATAATGAATAATTCACAGGAAGAAGATAAATCATAAATTTAGAATATTAGAAGTCAGGTACACATGATAAATTTTTAAAGGGAATAGTAAAATAAAATGCTAACTTAGAAGAAGTGGAGACAATGTGTTTCAATACCTGTAAAGTACAATTTTCTCATTGCGAGATATAGCTTTACTTTATCTAGTAAAATCATTCTGATAAACCACTCAAAGCCATATAGTGGCATTGGTTTGATTTGAATATATTGCAATCCAGGTCTTTACATTATTTTTGTAAATCAAAAGATACATGGGACATGGAATATTTGCATTACAGGTCAAAGTTGGAGGAAGACATCATTCTTAATTAAGAACACTAAAGTGATGTACAAGTGCTGTAAGAAAAGCATCAGATCAAAAGTGAAAATATTTTATGTTTTAATAGTTTCCTTTTGGCCATCCCTAACAATACTTATTATGCCTTTGATAAATCAGGAAAGGTACTGTTAAGTTCATTGGTCAATGGCTCATCATTTAAACAATAAAATGTTTGTGGTAAAAGTCTTGTATGTGTTTAAAACATGACTGTTCTTATAGAAGTCGGCATTCAATAAATTGGAGTCCAATAGGTCCCTGGGGTCTACAATGCTTAGTTGTTACTTTCAGGTTGAAATGATGAGAAAGTTTTAGCAGCACATTAAACTACAGGGAAATTTTAGGAATCTAGAAATCACATATGCTACATTAGCTACATAATAAAATGATTAATACTCGTTGGTTTAAAATGATCAAGTAGATTGTGAATCTAAGTAGGGTCTTTAGATCTTATAATTTCTGACCTTTTATAATTTCACAACTCTCCAATACCAACATAATAATAATAAAGGCATCCGATCTTCATGCTTAAGTCTAACTTTCTATTAAAGCCTCCAGGGTCTTTTTTTTTTTCTATAGCAAATCCACTGGTTGAGATTTTAATACTGTGTCGAAGAATTGACCAAGGGATTGTCTATGTGGGTGGGCCTTCATGTTGAGTCATGGCAGCGGAAATAACAATCAGCTTTGTTTTTATGATTTCACATTGATGTTTACCTATAATTAACATCCTTTAGAGATTTCAAAGGACCAGACCACCAAGCTTGGCTACATTTTCTTGAACAACTACAGGGAGAAAAACTGTAAATCAAGGAGACTTTATTGACTCTTTAATCTGTATCTGCAACTATGCCAAGAACTGCAAAAGCAACACGAAGAAAAATGTAGCCAAATATGATTCAATGCTCTATCTCCAAATGTTTTAGAGGGCTATTTTTGCATTACACGTATTAGAATGGATGATGTTTCAAAATTTTAAAAAACGCTGTAATAATCACACACACACACACACACACATACACACACACACAGACTTACCTTGAGGTGTTTCTGTTGTCTTGTAGAATTTTGAAGAAATTTCAATACCTTTACTGTTTTACAGTCAGGTAAGAGAGAGAGTGGATTATTTTTTTAAAGAAATGTGCATTTTGCATTCTGCTATTCAGTCATGTAAGTGATTATTTTTATTTGTTCAAAAATTATGTATCAAATTTGGACTTATAGTCTGGCAAAAATGGTAATGTAGACTAAGTGTTATTTACTTAACCAGATTTAATTTAGACAAGACCTGAGATGGACTGAAAAGATAAATTATCAGGTAAATAAGGAGCATTTTTATAATCATTGTGCAAATTGAAATGGTAGCATTACAATTACTTGATTTTGCTAAAATAATGGTCAAAGAAATAGATTTTACAAAATATAAACATGACATTTGTTAATTATGCCTACCTTTTTTTATTACTTGTTCAGGGATCAGCAGTCTGTCAATAGAAGACTAAATAATAGCAATAACCAAATTACATCATTTGCACGATTTTGTTACGCTAGAAAAAAATAAAAACTTAATTATGGACTCATTTTAATACTTTCTTGCTCAAAGGTTACCTCTGGAAAGGTAAGGTGGTCGAATACATTTCATTAACTTTTTTTTAACTTTATGAATTTAAACATTTAGCTGTATAAAATAGGTCCTCCCCTGGAACTCCAGCCTGAGGGGTAGGTACCTACAGGTTGGTGAAACACGCAGTGTCTTTTCTTTTGCAAAGATGAAGCATCACTTTGCTTGGGAATCCTCCCCCACAACTGTAAGGCAGTTGCCAGAGCAGAACCGTGCTTTCTTTCTCTCCTGTCTACAGCTTGTTTATTCTGTCCCCTGAATTTTAGTGGTAACCTACTTCTCAGTCCCTCAACTAGACTGCATGAGACAAAAAGCACTTCTTATTTGCCTATGGGTTCTAATACCCAGGAATAGTAATGTATCTGGCAGTTAGAAATTGCTCAAGAAAATGTTTCATATATTCTCATATTGGATTGGTGTCATTGAAAGATATCTATCAGATTATGGGTTATAATATAGGTATTATTTTAACACACGTTAGCCAAAGGATTAAGTGGACTTGATCTTGTGGTTTGTAGATTTCTAGCATCCTCATAAAAATCAAATATTGTTCCACCTGTGAATACCTGATTCTATTTCCTAAAAAGTAACAATATAGAAAGTAATTAATTCAAGTTTTTTTCTCTACAATTACATGGATAATGACTTGTTACTAATAACTTGTGTATACAAAAACAATCAACCAATGTTACTGTTATGATTTCAATTGGATTCTCTCAAAGATGTCAAAGTCTTAACCCCTAGTACAGCGATTAGGGCTGCATTTCGAAATAGTTTCATGGTGCATGATCAAAATAAGATGATGTCATTAGACTCCTTAGAGTGGACCTTTGCCCCATATGGCTGTGGTCTTTACAACAGAGAAAGACACAAACATGGAGAATACCAAATGCACGCAAAGAGTGATGGCTACTGATGCGTTTGTAAGTCTAGGGATACCAACAACTGATTAAACACACACACACACACACACACACACACACACACACACACAAAACCTAGAAGTTAAGAGAAAGAAGTAGAATAAATTTTCTCTCATATTCCTTGGCGACATCAGCTCTCCTGATACATGAATCCAGTATTTCTATCCTTTGAATCATGACACAGTCAATTTCTGTTGTTTTAAAACACTCACTTTCTAAACTAATATCCTATAAACTATCGCCAAGGACAAACATACTCTTTAACTGACTCTTTATTATCTGAAAAACCTACAAATGACTGGAGTGACTAAAGTTGGAACTGGGTTCTCTGAAGCCTTGCTAAAGGCTTTCTAGCAGTACCCACTATTGGAAACTTGCAAAGAAAAGAGCAAAGTCCAACTTTGGACCTAGATCTATGCAAAAAAGCACTCTCATGGGAATGAAGCCAGCTGAGTCATTAGGATGGGCTGTAGCATAGAGTAGGATAGCATAATGTAAAAGCAGGGGAAAGAGAATAGAAGATCCAGATCCTTTTAATTGTGTTCTCTTATTCCTTCCCTCACTAGCCAGAATTTGCCTTTTCCTAACATGATACCTGCCAGAAGAGAGATCATATGGGCAAATCCTCTCTGCTTTAAAATTAGCCCAGAAGTTAAAAAAAAAAAAAAAAAAAAAAAAAGAATTCCTGGTTTGCTTTTCTGTAAGGGCTTAAGATAAAATATAAGGAGAAAGCAGTGATGGTAGAAAGTCTAGACTCCAATTTTGTACTTTTTAAAAAGGAATTTTTAAAACATACATTGTATGTGAAGAGATGTGGCAGGGTACTAATAGTGTAGGCCTTTTAAAAATCAATAATTGGTGTTAGCAATAAGAGCTGGGCTGATAACCAGCTGTGCAAGTGCCCTCATTCCTACAGAGCAGGAGGGAAAGGAGGCAGCTGATGATTACCAACTCCGAGTATAGCTTGCAGTCAAAGCTTCATTAAAAAAAATTAGTAAAATACCCCTTTCCCTTAAAATATGTGTCCCAGTATTGAAAGAGGTTCTATATAAAGAGTTCAGAATAGAACTGCTGCAAACTGTTCAAATCAAGGGTATTTCCCAGTTGGGCTACCGGCCTACATTGTGGAACTTACTCTGTAGCAAAAGCTCTTCTCCTCCCAATTAAAGAAAAAAGGTTGGGATGCCCACAGGTCTTTGCGGCATGTTTGGTGTGACTTTTAACCCCTCATTTCACCTTCTGTGTGTGGGTCTGCTTTATTACACCACCTGATCCGGGAGCTGAATTTAGTCTGTACTACAAATTAGGCTGTTAGCATCTCTTTCACAATTTCAAAAAGTCAGTGTGGAAATTCACTGCTGGCCCTTGCTGCTCTCCCACACACGCTGCCTGTGAAAATCCAGTCATTTATTTTTATTCAAATAAAAGCCAGACTTTTTATGAAATAAGTTATTAACAATGTGCAGCAACAGATTCTATTTCTTAACAGTGGATTCCTGCAAGTCTGATAGTCTACATGAATTATCTTAATGAGGAAATATATCTCACCACCGATGAAGGAATCTGAGATTTCCAGCTTTGACTTTTAGATGCAGCTCACTTGCTCACGACCTTACAAAATCCCTTAAATCTCTAAGAGCACATTTCTCATTTTCCTCTGTGCTTCCATGGAGCTGATCCAATGGTTTTTAAGGGCGCTATGAGCTTGGACAAGCTCTGAAGGGTATGGAGCGAAGCAAGCAATGGGCCCAGTGCTGCCTGCTTATCGTCCTGGAAAATAGGTATGATAATACCAGCCTCATCAGGGTCCCGTAGCAATTAATGTTTGGAAAATGTTTTGAAGTCCCTGAGTTAAAAAGGTAATGCCAGTACCGATCAGTTAAGATTCTTATTTAAAAAAAAAACTATTCAGATTAATTTGCCTACATTTCTAAATATAAGTTGATATAAAAGCAATACACCACCTGAAATCAAAAGTGGAAATGGTAGTTTTACTATCTCTGGAAAATCACTTCCATAGAGTGTTCCTGTGTCTTGGAGCATCTTACTAAATGGGGATGTCAGAGTTTTGTAGACTTGTCCCATTCCTGCCACACCCAGGGGATGAAACTATGGGACAGGTGCTTTTCCTTGTTGATCTTGATAGAAGCTTTGCACTTTCCACAAAGTAATGAGGATTTGTTTGGCTTCATTTCAGTGTAAGAGGGAAAGAGGAACAAAGAGTGGATAATGAATATGAAGTAAAAAAGATTCATCATGCATTGTTTTCTGAAAAGAGAAGAATTTCTCAATGAAATAGTTTTCAGGAACCCTTATAAAAATTGTTTTCTGGGGTTTGATAACTGTTCAGTGTTCACATCTAACAGTTTTTTGCTGAGAATTTATTAGTCCAACATCCTAGAAATAAGTATAGATTCTCAAGTGCTTTAAACAATGCACAAACTGGTATTATTAGAAGTCTTTGAATTTACATAGGTGATATAAAGCATATATCAAAAACAAACTAAGAGCAAATACACTTCAAGCATGTTTTGCTTGAATTTATCATTTAACAACTCTTAAAACTACACAGATTTTCACTGTACTTGTGACAAAATGCAATTGAAGAACTCAAAGTCCAATTATAGGCAAATAAGAATGTACCTCAAAGCGGGGTGGAGGCTTAAAGACATCTTTGAAAATGTGTGTATTAACACACTATTACTTAGAAATATTCAACTGAAGTCTGCAGTGTACATGCATCCTTGTAATTCAGTGTGGGTTTTTTTTGCCTTATTTGCAGTTTATTTAATATTTGAAAATACTTTTTGTATCAATTAACAAATTAGTAGTGTATCTGGGTGGAAAAACCCCATCTGAGTTCCTGAGTTACATAGCGAATTGTTCTGCAGCTGCAAAATCAAGTGCCTCCGCTGAGTTAATGCTTTTCAGCTCTTTTGCATGTGTCAGCATTAATGCAGGCAAGCTTCTATGAAGCCTTGCGTGTGAAGATGCTGCTGAGCAGACTAGATTCAACGCTGCTAAATGCTTTTTGCATTTTTTTTCTTTCTCTCTTTTTTTTCTTTTACTTTTTTTTTTTTTTTTTTTTTTTTTTTTTTTTTTTTTTTTTTTTTTTTGGAGTAAGGCACAAAAGGAGACTTCAAATCAGGCTGAACTTCAAGCAAAAGTTAATGCTATTCTCTTTTGGGTTCAACCACCCACTTTGCTTAAGGTCACTAGTTGAGGCTAATGCAGCTCAGAGGGGCTGCAGTAAACTTGGCATCTCCTTGATTAGGCTCCCTGCTGATCTAATACACATACTAGCTCACTTGCCAAGTCAAATAACACATTTAGTGAATTGGAAATAAGATTTAACTGGGCCAGCACAATGCGGCTTGCCCTCTCATCTTTTTACGGAATCCGTCTCTTTGTACCCAAGGCTGTGAAAACTGCTCTTGTTAGAGGACTTAATCTTCATTTTTTTCCTGTAGATTATTTGGAAACAGGTCAATTGAATGTTGGAACTGCTAGCTCCTCCCACTAAAGAAAGAACCTGCTTGTGGCATACTGATTGCATCATTTAAATGAAAGGCTCCTATTATGAAAGAGAAAATACTATAGGATGAGAGTCTGTTAGAATTTATAAAAAGAAATCGTGATATTAAATGCAGTCCTTTTAACAATGTGTTTATTTCTTTGTTTTATGGACTCTTCACCAAAGTGTGCCTTGTGTTAACTGCTGGCAGGTAATGGAAGGATTGATCACATAAGTATATATTCTTGCCCTGTGGCTGATCTGTGGTAGTTATTTCTTAAATACAGTAAGTTATAACAGGGTGCCATTTCTATACTGCCTTTCCTAAGAGCAATCTAAAGCATGTCACATACTGTTTGACTTTGAACTATTCAGTTTCTTAGTGACACAAATCTCAGGGCAAATTTATGCCTTCGTGGTTTGTTTCTTTTAAAAAATAAGTCATTGTATTTGTTATAGTTTGAAATTTATCCTAGATTCTCCATAGATTATCAGGCAATCCATGCCATAATAATCTGTAACTGTCCTTATCTCTGTGTTAGATTGCAGGGTTATGATGTGTGTGGACTTTTTATGATCTGCTTATCTCTTCTGGTCATAGAGATTTATGTGTATCTCTTTTCTGACTAAACCTGAAATCAGGGCTTGCATTTTGAAAAAATAAAACATGTCTATGTAAAACCCAAGTAATATTAGGCTGTCTGAAAGTTTAGAGAAAAATGATCACAATACCCTCCATCCAAACCACGATATAATCCAATTGTCCTCTTCAGAAAGTAAAACTGTAAATGTGAAATTCAGGCTGTCAAATAAAGTCCAACATAGTATCCTCACTATGGAAAATTTTTATTATACATAGATTATACGTTTTAAGACACACTGCTTAGTAACTAAAATTTAGATATTAGTGATCATTGTTTCTGAATGGAAAGGCCTCAATTATTCACCTAAGAAAGCAAACTTTTCCTTGAAATGTGAAATAGTTTATACTAATTACCAGGATGAAAAGCAGGGCTCTGCGCTGTATGACATTTATCATAACCATTTGCTAAAAGACATCAGCAATTACAATGCAGAATCAGTCAATTTAGCATCCTAAACTGGATTTTAGTGCCGTCACTTCAAAAGTATTTTGTAAGTTCTAGAAAACTATACAAATACGGTCATTGCTGACACTTGTCATCTCTTTCACTATATTTCTCCTCTTAAAAAAATATTTGTTTTCAACACTGAATATATTTAAACTCATCTCTAATTGGAAAAAAAGTATAAAACAGAAAGACTTTCAAATGAAAGACTGTGATAAAGCATAAAATGATAATGAAACAGGAGAAGATTCTCAATAGGCTGTGGTGTGTGTGTGTGTGTGTTGGTAAGAGTTTTATTGTTTTGATGCCTACAGATAGATGAAATATAACCTCCAGGTAAGATTATTCTGCAATAAGAACTTTTACTTCACTGTAATTCATCTGTGGAGAAAATAACAGGCGCAATTAGTGTTCACTGCTTAGACTTGACATGGCTCCACACTTCTGCTTTTCTCCCTTCCCTTTCAACCATTTACAAACTAAACCCTTTTCACTAAGAAAAGAGCTCTTCAGCAAAGAGCACTGTGAATGCAAAGATTAAAAAGCAAATTTTATGTTTGGAAGTAATTGACAATTAATATTATATGTATTACTTTTTCACTAATAAATATATAGCAAAATGCCCTCTGTGTATTTCTTAGCATCTGCAAAAAAACTTTTTCATTAGCTATATCTGACATATTTTGTATTTGGTCTCTGTAAGTATCTGAGGTGATTACTATAAGTAGCAATAAATATTTAAACCCATAATAAATATACAAACAAAAAGATTTCTTAGAATTTTGTTCACATTTGTTTCCCTTTAGACAAATAGTTGCAAAATTTCATCCTTTTTAAAATTTCTAAATTTAGTGCAGTTTTTAACTTAAATTAAAAATTGAAATCCTTACAGTGTTTCTTTATTTTTCCTAAGCACTCCAAAATACCACTCTTTTCAATACAGTTTGTAAAAGGGTATTTCAGATTATATATCTCTATAAATTTTCATTCTCTCCATGGTTACAGTATGAAGTCCTATTTTATAATTGGTATGCATGTCATCCTGTACAAAGGAATGACCTCAGGAGAAGTATGTGACTTGTTTCTACCTAGAGCTTGGATCAGTAAGAATACATTTATTTTTCCTTATATAATTGTGAACAACCTAATAACCAAAAAAAGCCAGGATCTAGAATTTATAATCTTTCAACTGTAAATTCACAGAAGCAATCAGGAAATATGTGATATTATTCCAACCGATAACGCCTTAATATGTGTGAACACAGTAAGACATTGCTAAGATGGAGTCCTACCATCTGTACAGGTAACCAGTAAGAATCATAGCCCCATCTTTGACGAATATTGCTATGAATAACCTAGAAAATTGTGTCATTAAAGATACAAAATAACTGTAGGATTAATAATATTTAACTGTTTTCATTATGATAATTCATTTAGTTTATGAAAAGGTAAGTATCATAATGGCTAAATTCTTAGGCCAAAAATAGCACTTCTCAATTAAAATTGCTTTTAAGTGCTTTTTTTACATTCAGTATTATATTGGGAATACAGCATATATTTTGATAAATATAAAATTATCTTGCCACATTTAATTCTTTTATTCTATCTCAATATTGCCGAAGAAGTATTTTATTTCTATTGTAAATACTTGATTTATTTGAAGTATCACATTCAATATTGGCTTTTATTTTGATTTCTATAACTAAAGATGTCTAATAATAAAACAGACTGTAATACTAATTGTATTATCTTTAAACATAGACTAAGTTTATTTATGGAGATTTGATAAGAGTTATAAATTGTTCCAAATTCACTCTTTCCATTCAAAGTTTTGTTGAATAGTCTTATGGTCTAGATAGTGTCTCTGCACCACAATTTTATCACAATAAATATTTACATAAATATGTGTTCTCCAGTAAGTGCTTGATTTCAGTGACAATGCATTTTCCATATATTTTTTTAAAAAAATATAAAGTAAATCTGCAGCATTTAGTCTCCACTAGTTTCTACATAAGTGCTTGTTGATTAGATGGAATAAAAATTTATTTATCAGATTTTCTTCAAAGCTTGTCACATTTATATGCCTGGAAAGATAAAAAGCACAAAACAATTAAATCAAACACTATAAATGTGGAACTACAAAATTATCAGATTAAAGAGAAGTGTTATAGTAACTTCAGTGTAAAATTTTTAAAACTGTCCTCACTCATAATTATAAAAATAGAATTAGCATATTATTATCCTAACCACTATATATTTGATTTAACAGATGGAAAACTGCTGTCCACAGATCTACTCTTTAAGAAACAGCCCCTTGATTTTTTAAAACCCAGAGTTGTGAAAAGGAATATAGATTATATACAAAGAGTAACAAACAAAAATCATAAACCAAATACACCCAGCAACCCATACAACCAAAAATCATTTTATAATTCTGTAACAGTACTTTTCAGGCAAACTCAGTGTTCATTTATCAAGACTTCAAATAAAAGAAAGATCATCTTTCTTAACACAGAACATCACAGTAGATAATGGGCCATCCTGTGCTTTTCCTATTCTATTTACTCACCAATTTAATAGTGTTCCACCTACTCAGAAATGAGTAGTTGTCATTTAATAGTGTTCCAACTACTCAGAGATGAGTTTGGAATTCTTGTATCCCATCATATCAAAAGTATTCATTGTGCTGATAGACCTGCCTTAACACAAGGTATACACAGTACTCATTTTTCACCCATCAGCAAAGCTGGCTAAGGCCTAGTAATAGCTTAAAGGGATGTGACACAGACAGCAATATAACTGTAATTCTTTCTATGCAAAGAAATGACCTTCTTTACTCGCTAATGGAAATATTTTATGCCGTAACACTTTATCCTATTATAAATGCATTTTTCTTCCCTACCTTCTAATCTATTCATATATGAGTAGTACACATGCTATCAAACAATATGAACTCTTCAATTTACAACATAGTAAAAAATGTTCCTGAATTTCTTATTATTGGAGTTGATGTACTAATTAGAACCAGCCAAAGTTACATCTAGGTGTGTTGATAAAAAATGTTTCTAATTGGCTCTGAGACAGAAGATAATTCAATTACAAATCTTTTCCATTTGATTCATTCTTAGGAAGGATTGTGTTGATGGGATTCAGGTAATGGAACTTGGTGGCTTAGGAGAAGCATTAAAACACTCAGCTTTCAACTAATGTGATTAAGTTTTATGAAGTTTGTTTTTCTTCTTAAAATCTTACAGAGGTCAAGTACTCATGTGATTCCCTCTGAGCAGGGCTAAGAAATAGGGTGAATTGAAGAGGTGTTACTAATCTTTTAAAATGCACTCATTAAAGTCCTAAAAAGATTTAAAATACTCATTTTCCCATTTCACAATACCACAGTAAATAAATGAATATATATTATTATTATTATTATTATTATTGTCAACCAAGACTTCATTAGACAGCATGGACTGAAAAAATTAAGAAAGATACAAAAATTGAAGAAAATATGGTTCAAATGATTAATGCATAAAGAACAATTTTTTTTAATTAAATTCAGTTTAAAGATAAAAACACCTCTCAGTTATTGGCAACCTGAAATTTTTACTCTATTTACTAAACCCATAAAAATAACATGCTTTCTTTTCACTTATTTTTAAGGAAAGATAAGCAGCAGAAATTCAACATTAAATTTAATTTCAGATAGGTACTTAAAATTTGTCAAACATATTAAGCAATATCCATCCTCTAATATTTCCATTTTTGTGTGCAAAGAGCTTGAACTGCATGGTATCTTCTTTCCCCTTGAAAGATGAAAAAACAGTGTATTAGGTTACGACTGGAACATTTTAAGATTTAGTATCCAGAAATTAAATGTATCATGAAACGATAGGTGGAGTTTAATGTACACCCTATCAGAGTGGGTCAGTGACCTGGAACGTTTTCAGGATTAGTATGAATAGAAAGTATTCCTTTCTATTTTCACTCCTTATGGGAATCTATTTTAGTATCTCTCCCAGTAGATCAAAGGTTCTTTCCAGTGATTCAAAATAGAAAAGAATTTCAGATCAAATTATGTTAACAAAGAACACAAGGCAGAAAGTTTTTGAATATACATATTTATATATAAATCCATCTCTAATTGTTATATATCAAAAATCTGTCTTATTAAGAATCTGTGTTTACTCACATTTGCCAAAAAGAATATTTTTTAAATAGTTTAGAGTTATATGTGTCTATAAAGCTGTTGGCTAATGTATATGTTATAGATAAATCTGAAAATAGACATGAGTATGTTTCATGACAAGTTCTTAAGTACTGGTGGTATTTATAGGAATGCTTAGTCTCCTGATTTGTATCATACATCCTTTGTAGATGATCATGAGAGAAATTTTATTAAACCAATCATTCCTGGAGCTTGATAATTACCTTTGAGTGAAGGAAGGTACATGTCTCAGTGGAATATCTTTTTTGCCTTAGAGAAAATATTAATTGGAGTGGATATTCGATTAGACCAAAAATATTGTGCAATTTTCTCATCTGCAGCTCCCTCGTACACTGGAGAGCACCCTAATGTTTGCCACTGCGGGGCAGCACAAGAAACAACATCTCCATGTAGAACCAGCCAGCAGAGTTGTAAACAGTTTTATGCTTGAAAATATAAGGGGGAAGAATAACAATTACATTATCTAAAGGTTATTTTCCACTTACTTTAATTCCAAAACCAATTAGTTTATGTCTCTATTATATCTCAGAAATTTTCAGAGATGGGCTTTAAACCCAATGGCAGTGGTTCAGTTTATAATACTGCATAAAATGAAGTGACTATTATAACTTTGAATGTTGATTTTAGTTACATTTTGACAAATGTAATGTTTTACATAAATGCTGTCTTACCAAACAGACAAAGATTATTATGGGATTTTAAAAAGAGAACTAATCATTATTATTTTAAATGTGTGTGAACTGCATATTTATTAGAATTAGCAATTTTTACACACCTGTGATTGGTGAGCTCCAAACTTGATTTCCTGAATGTAGGTTATGTACTAACAAATACAGGTAAACATTCCCCAAGATAAATCCAATAATTATGGATTGCAAACACTGATTCATAAAAGTTTTTAAATGAAATAAGGAAAAATCTTTTTCTCAAATAGAAACTTTTTTGACAAGTTCAACTAAAATATCGTGAATCTACCTCTGCGTCTATGCCACAGTTTACTCTCAGGGCCACATACCAGAGCTCCTAGGCCCAAGCACATCTGTCATTGACACTCACTGTGGCAGAGGAGCCAAGGACTGAAGATTGCCCACGCTGCCGAAGTAGACAAAACCGACCGTTTGACCACCCCTGGGTTTGCCTTAGATCCCACAGTCGTCTCGTGTTTTCTGTTTCACAAAGCTGTAGACCAGCTGCTCTTCAAAAGAACATATGTTAAGGATGTGGTAACTGAGTTCGCCTTCACCAAAACCTTGAATTCTTTGAGAAAAATATGACAAATGACAGTATTAATCCTTGAGTCACCTCTGGAATCCTCCGTGTCACATAGATCAAAGAGCTGAGTATATGGATGTTTATTTAAACTTAGCTGTTATTTCTCCCAGTGGAAAGATTGTGTGTTTTCAATGTTGTTGATGCTAAAAGAAAACGAAAATGGAAAGGAATGTTTCCACTATCATATATAAGATAATAAAGAATAAATTAAATTGAAATCATTCACCAGGACATGTGCTTTGCCTTCATCTATCTCTTTGTGACAGTCCACTTTTTAAGGTTTTTGTTTATTTCCCTGGTGTTTTCCCCTTTAGTAATGGCAGTAAGTATCATTTATTTAACTACAGGCCAAACTTTAGCTACATAATGGAAAAATGTATAAATCATCCTTTCTAATCAAAGGCCCAAGCAAATGGTATTAAACTTTAATAATAAAGTTTAGTCATTAAATAGATCTGCAAGGCATTTACCAATTCACCATTCCAGACACACATACACGTACATGTCACTTGTGTATAAATGTGCATGTGTACACACACACACACACACACACACACACACACACACATCTTTGTAGAGGATAGTCATGGAGATGAACAACAGTTTGATTTTGAGTGTATGAATTATAATCTAGCAGTTGTCTTTTGTATTTTTGCCAACAGAGAGCTAATTTTACACAAAAACCAAATAATATAGTAATCATCCAATTAAAATATTTAGCAATTAGTTGTCATATTTCAAAAATGAAAACAACATTTTTCAAGTACTTCTGATTTCTCTCACTGTTCTTCAAGTTTACCTGATTATTTTTTGAAGAAAAAAAATTTTTCTGCACCTTATTTTTGTTATCCAAAGAAGCATGTAGACACACACACACACACACACACACACACACACTTCTGGCACTATATTTACCATTCTTTGTGTATCTATCTAAATCCATATAATATATTATACGTATGATATAGTCTTTCATAAACATAAATGATTACTTTGATACACTGGTTAAGCAAGTTAGGTTGAAATTACAAGAAATCCATTTTTCTTGTTGTAGCTTATCCCCATCAATTAGATGTATCTATTTTGTTCAATTGATTTATTGATTGATTAATTGATTGATTGATCTACTTATTGTACTACTGAAAAGTGAGCCCAGGGCCTTCACACTGGGTGACTTTCTCACCTCCTTATTTACTTTTTCTTTCACACAGGGTCTTACCAAGTTGCTAAGATGGCAAGGTGTCCAGTCTGATCTTGAGATTGTGATCTTCCTGGCTCAGCTTCCCCGAGTGCCAAGATTATAAGCTTGTTCCATTACACCCAGCTGGAATCTGTCTTCCTTTTGTGGAGCCTGTCACTACTGACCTAATTCTAGCCTCACTGTATTCCTGACCCTTCTATAATTGACTTTTCCACAAACACTATGCCAACACTCAGATGGTAGGTGGTTGGACTCCTAGTATGTTTTGAGTTCACTGTCCAAAGGTAACTCACTAATGGTGAGTGGTACCTCTGCATCAATGACCCAGGCATCCTCCTGGTGTGTTTTCTCTTGATCTGTGAAAGGTTGGAACATGAAGCATATGCCTTTCCACGCAAATGCTGACATAAGGCTTCCAATAACTATGTTTTGTGATTGATGATCTAGGTACTATGACTGTATGGGAACTCCTTCCTAACCTTTCCTGGGAAAATTGCACATTTTTTCCCAACTATTGAAGCCTGAATATTGTCAAATAAGGAATCAGAAAAAACTGGAAAACATATTGTTATTCTGTGAGAGCTGAAGTGCAAAAAAATCACATACATGTTATTTGTTTGGAGGAATCCGCCAACATAAGTTAAAAGCAAAAGCCAGACACCTTAGCAGACAGGATCAAAGGTTAAGGTCCATATTTCCTGGAGGCAGAACAAAAACACATAGAGAAGAGGAGGTCACAATTTAATCAGTCAGCATTTATTGTGGCTATTGCCATGTCAAGACTGTTTGTTCTTGACCCTGTTGGCTTGCTATAATAAGTCATTCCTTAAAATAAAATACATATAAATGAGATCATATAATAAGTTAAGTGGTATTTCTAGCAATAACCCATTGGAAGTAAAATAAGTTCTAAGTCATTGTTAACGTTGATTAGAAACATAAAAAAAAATTAAATTCCACCAAATAATGTGCATTTCTAATTTCTAGTGATTCATTACTTGCCAAATACTACATTTCTTTGGAATAGTTTATTAGAAAACTACAAAGAAAAGATATTACAAATATTACAAAATCTCTAATGAAAAATCTAAAAATGGCTATCAGATTTGAACTGGTAAAAGTAATATTTATTTCAATAGCAAAACCAAAATCAGTGAAAACCACAAAAAATTTGGATCACTTAAAAAGAGAGCTTGTACATATCTAAATTTATGCAGAGATTAAGCATACTCTCTTATCAAAATACCCATAACATTCATCACAGAAACAGAGTAGTCAATTCTAAAAATTACAGGAAAGCACACAAAAGTTTAGTAGACAAAGCCATTTTAAACAAAAAGAACAAAGGAAAATAAGTTTCATCGTCTGACTTCATAACAGATTTTAAAGCTGTAGTTATCAAAACAGCATGGTATTGTCACAAAAACAGACATATTTATCAATGGAACAAAATAGCCTAAAAGTTAACATTGATCTGCAACCAACTGATTTGCAGCGAAGATGCTCAGAACACATACTGCACAAAAGACAGTCTTTTAAATAAATTGTTCAAGGGAAATTGTATATCAATATGGAGAAGAAAGAAGCTAAAAGCTTATCTCTTACAAGTTACAAAGATCAATTCTAAATGAATCACAGACTTAAAAGTGCAACAGTCTCAACTATGAAACTATCAGAAGAAAAACCAGGGAAAATTCTTCAAAATGTTAGAATGAGAAAAGAATGTTGGACAAGACTCTAGAGAAGGAGACTTCCGGGAGAACATGGCGGACAGATAACAGCAACTACCGGAGGCTCTCTGAAAGACTCGGCTCAGAAGCCAGGAATGGTGCGGACTAAGGAGACATAAGCAGGTGGAGATATGCTCTGCTGACTCAGGAACGAACTGGGCTGAGAGAAACCAACTTGGAATGCAGTCCTGGTGCTAAAACAGGACACAAAAGCCTCGGTGTGGAGGTTGGACCCCGCGCCATTGTAAGCCGCGATTTGGGTTTCCCGCCGCATGGCGGCTGGCTGCCTCTACAGTGGCCTGGCAAGGAGAGAGACACGCAGAAGCTCTGAGAACGGCAATCTGCGAACGGCAGGGAGGCGTGCACTGACTTTTGGTGAGGTGAGTGAGAGAAACTGACACTCTACCACAGTTTGACTCCAGCAGAGGACTTTCTGGGCCCGAGCAGTCCTGCGGGAGCAGGGTGCGATGGCGACTCCAGCCACACATCCCCCTCTCGGGCGGGATTGGTGAAAAGTGCCTGGCCTGCGTGACGCTGCCGGCGGACCTGGTAGGCTGTCCCAACCCAGATCCCAGAGCCTGACAGTGGCCGGGAGGGGAGACCCATAGGCTGCCTGATCCGTAACTCCCTGGTGTGCAGCGGTGAGCGGGAACACCTAACTGGCACAATTCGATCAGGCTGTGGCTGACTGAGAGAGAAGCTGGGCCTCTTATATAAGCTTGCACATATAAGGAACAGAGAAGAAGAGGCAGCATGGGAAAAGGCAGCAACAAGAAAGGCTCCTCGGCCCCCAATTCTGAGAAACAGGCAATAGCAGACACCGCACCAATACACATAAGGCGCCATATAGAGAGCCTCATAGACCAATTCAGGAATGAAGTTATCAACGACCTGAAGCTAGAAGTATGCAGAATAGTAAGAGAAACGCTAAGTACCACCCAAGAAAAAACAGGTGGTGGAATGGAAGAACAGAAAAAAAGGGGAGAATTGTTTGATGGAGAAAACAGAGAAAGCATAGAATACGTGAAGCAGGTTCAAAGGGACTACCAAGATACTAAGAAGTCTATCAAAGACTGGCATAACAGCTTGAAAGAAACTAAGGACAGACTATCTGAACTGGAGGGCAGACTTGTAATATGGGAGAATAAAATGAAAAACTTCTTAAAAATAACAAAGAAACAAACAGCAATAATACAAAGACAAGAAGATGATAAGAGGATCCATAACTTAAGGATCAAGAACATAAAAGAAGAAGTAGGGACACAAACAAGTGAACTACAAAAGCTACTCACAGAAATAATCCAGGAGAATTTTCCTAATTTAGCAAAAGGTAAAGATACTCAGATGTATGAGGCATACAGGACCCCAGCTACCTACAACCCAAACAAAGCAACACCCAGGCATATAATAATAAAAATTCCAGAAATTCAATACAAGAACAGAATATTAAAAGCTGTCAGAGACAAGAAACAGACCACTTACAATGGAACACCCATCAGAATTACAGCAGATTTCTCTGCACAAACCATCAAATCACGAAGAGCATGGGGGGAAATAATTCAAGCTTTGAAAGATAATAATCTCCAGCCAAGATTGAGATATCCTGCACAACTGTCCCTGGAAATTGATGGAAAAACAAGGTGCTTCCAGGATAAAGAGGAACTGGGGGAATTTGCAACCACCAATTCAACTCTACAGAGAGTATTGCAGGATATTCTTAAAAAAGAAAAATACAAAGAATCCAGAAATAATGGCAGAGAGGCCACAACGAATGGAGCAGAGAACAAAATGAAGAAGACAAACTGACAGCTACTGACAGAAAAAGAGCTCAACAGAAATGAGGCAGAGAAGATTGGATGATAGGAACAGCTATTTTGGAGAAAATGACATCTTAATAGGTAATACTGATTTAGTATCATCTTGTTTTGAAGTCTCATCTAGCTTTTGTCCTTCTGTCTCCAATGGTCTAAACAGGCTGTATCTTATTGGATTTTATTATGTACGATAGTATAAGCAAAAACCTTTTAAAGACAAGGAGATTATACAGAAACCATTGTTCATTTTCTGTTAGTCGATTCTAAATACTCTGTAATGCTGTCATTCTCTTGAATGGTTTTACATTGTTTTGATATACTTAATGCTACAGTATATGAAGTTGTACTCAAGGATTTCAAAGAAAGAGACAATATGGTAACTACTTTTAGGTTAGGATTATCTGGTGGTGAAACACTATTCTCCTTAAATGGTTATGTTTTGATCTGCGCTGTTTCGTTGTTATGCCCTCTTTTATCTCAATCTCCACTCCATTATTTACTTTTTTATCTTTATCCTTTTAATTAAAGGAAAAAAAATAGCAGGATATATTATAGTAACCCACTTTGACTTTTCATTACCTTGATTTAAAGCCCTGTATTACTCTCACCATCTGGTTTTTAACTGATGCTCCCCTATTCTGTTTTGCTGGATAGTATCAGGTTCGAAAGTTTAGGCATCAGTTGTGAAGATGAGATTCATTATGACGCCCATTCTTGTTGACTTTTATATACTTTTGAAGACCTACAATGTCTCCAATGTTTTGGTTTTGTCGGTTTTATTCTTTACTGTTTTGTTCAATTGTATTATAACTAACGATATAGGCAATTCTATTAGAGATAGCGGGAGGCATTATGGTAACCATTGTTGATCACCTTGTATTATGTTTTTACATTATCTATTATGTCCACCCTTTTAACTTGACCGATTCTGTTCTGTTATGTCACATTTGGTTTTACTCTCTTCCAAAAAAGTAATAAGAACCGTGGGAGCAACGAAACCCAAAATGTGTAATAGTCATGGTACAAAAGTGAGGAAAAGAAAGTGCTCCAAACTATATAACTGCATGTATATTTAAATGTATAAGATAGAAAATGATATCACAGAGTTTTATTGGATCAATGAACAGAACTGTTTGCAGTATCATTGATGGAATGTCCACTTTACAAGCTTTAATTTTGTGACTTGAACAATTATTTCTAAGATGACAATATGTAATCCATTAACTAGTGATTTCCTACTGTTCATTTTTTTCTGTAAATCTGTATAACTTGTACCCTTTCCCTGCTTTTTTTTTCTTTGCTCCTTAAATAAAATTTAAAAAAAAAGACTCTGGAGAAGAAGAAACAAAAGCAACAAACAGATGTATAGAATTATATTGTCCTAAAAAGCTTGCGCACAGCAAGAAAACAGCAGAAAGGAGCATCACAATGCAGTGGAATACTCAGAGTGGTAGAAATATTTGCAAACTAGGCATCCAACAAGGGACTTACATTCACAGTACAAGGTTGAAAAATATGGGAAGTATTTAAATTTTACAACTAGGGGCTGGGAATTTAGCTCAGTGGCATAAGCACCTGCCTTGCAAGCACATGGTCGTGAGTTCAATCCCTGGTACCAATAAATTTTAACCATTATTACAGTAAAATATTTGTTGCCATTAATCCAATTCACACATGACTCCTCCTTAATTTGAACACACTTATCGCATTAGTCTAACTACTTTTTGAAACACTTCTATAAACCCTGTCCTGAATGTCTTTAGTTTTGCATCATGGTTAGTTTAATGCCCTGAATCAGTTCAAAATATTTTCCTGGAATGTGCATTTAATCTTTGGTGAGGAGCCAGAAGTTGTATGGTACCAGATCCCATGGATAAGGTGGATGGGGACACACCATTGTGTGGTTATAGGGAGCCTTTTCAATCAGCATCAGATTCATATTTTTAATGTCAACTTGTAAAGATTCCCCTGAGAAAGACTTCCAAAAGTGCCCCAGATAATGACAACAAGGATGGGAGAAGTGTGCTCCAATTGAAGAAGAATATTTTGAGGGAATTAATGATGATATACCTTTTATTGTAATTTTAAAAATTTAAATATTTACTGTATATGTTGCTTACCTCACGTGTATAAGGAAATCAACCACAAAAAAGACTGATATAATGGGAAAAATATCTAAATAGATATTTTTTAAATATGATTTACATATGACCAATAGATAAATAAAAGTACTTGACATTACTAATCAGGGAAGTGAAAATAAAAGCTATTCTGACATACCATCACCTCATCCAGCCAAGAATGGCTTTTTCAACAGGACTTCAGGGAACAACTGTTGACAAGAATAATGAGAGAAAAGGACTCTTTGTAGACTGTAGGAAGGTAGATTTTTCAATTTTTATGGTGAATAGTACAATGTTTCTTCAACAAATTAAACATAAAACTGTTAAATGATCCCTCCACTGGATACTCATCTAAAGCAAATGAAACCAGAACTTTGAAAAGATGTCTGTGTTACCATGTTCAATGCACTGTTTTCCCCACAGCTAAAAAATGGGGAAAACCCCAAGTGTCTGTGAGCTGATGAATATGTAAAGAACATATAGAGCATACGTATGATGGAATATTATAAAGCAATTCCAGCATTTACAACAACCTGGGTGAATTGGAGGTCATTATGTTAAGGAAAGAAACCAGACACAGAAAAGACGAGTACCACATGCTCTCACTTGAGGTGCAACATAAAACGTTGATCTCATGGAAGCTGAGAGGAGGATGTTGCTTACAACGAGTGGGGAAAATCAGAATAAGGGAAATTTATGAATAGATAATAAGTTACAATTAAATTAGATCGGCACAACTTTGTGTGTTTTTGCTTCCTAGGGCGACTATGGCTAACAGCACTGTGCTACACACTCCAGAAAGACAGAAGGATGATTTGAAAGATTTTTACCACACACACACACCAAAAAAAAAAAAAAAAAAAAAAAAAAAATAGATAAATATATTAGGAGGTAAGAATTTTCAGAATTTAAGCATTATGTAAGGGAAACATTTCAAAACATTTATTGGTATCTCCAAAATGGTATAATAGTTACATTTTCTTTGATCAGTTAGAAACATAAAAAAAAAAAAAAGATCTGATATGAAGAATATATATCCCATTGGGCAAATTGACAATGAATTTAGAAGTACCTGTGGATTTGACCTGTGTCAGTAAAAAATAATTACTGTTTTTAATGTCTGGAACATTTACCCTGGAGAAAACATCAAGACTACTTCAGAAAGTACCAAGAAGGACGAGATAAGTGTGGTTAAAGAGAAGGAGAGGATTTTGAGGGGTTTAGAATGGCAACGTACTATTTTCACTGTACTATTTTGAAGTTTAAACATTCACTACATATTTTGATCATCCATTGTATTATTGAAATTTCTAATTTTATTAGTTTATTAGTTCATTTTTATAAAATGTGCATATATTGCTCTTTGTTTCTTTTATATTAAAATCTTCTGGAATGTATTGTATCATTCAGTCCATAAAATGCTTCATTGTGTGTTATTCTGTTTGATCATTAATACTTAAAATATATAAATAAAGTAATTTGAAAAACAAAGAATAGTTTATGATCTCAGCAATCCCAGAATTATTAAGAATTCCAATTTGTTGTCCTTAATACCTGAAGATTAATATCTGTGGGAAATTAGAAACAGTAAACCTGGACGAGTTCCAGAAATTTGTTTGCGACCTTGTCATGTTCTTTAAGGCAAAGCATGAGTCAAAACTGTTGCTAGTGAAACAAGGCCTGGGGCTTTTGCACAGAAACATGATTTGACCTGCTTTGTAGTTGTAAGGCTGCAAATGTACAAGTTAGTCTACAGATCAACTCTGCTCTGAAAACTTTCTATAAGACACTTTCACAAAGATTCCTATTCATTTCAACTATGCCTTTATTCCCGATACACTGTTAGAGATTACATGGCAAAGTATTTCTACCAGGTGACTGAAATGACTGCTTTTCTAGTCATATATGACCAGACTTCATGGTTTCTACCTAGAGCTTCCCTCACAGCCTCATGAGACCATAGGTGAGGCTTTGAGGAAGTAGTGGGTTATGGATTATAGTTGCCTTGTTATTTGGAAGTGGGACTTGATCAGAAGAGACAGATTACTATGGGTGACCCAGAAGGCTTTATATCTCTTCCTGTTGCCTCCTCTGGCTCTTTCTTCATTCAGGTCACCATAAGGTGACCAGAATTTCTTCCATCATGCCCATCTCTGTGCTGGCCTTGGAGCAAGGCCACCATGGACTGAAATATCTACAAATTGTTAGCCAGAATAAATGTTTCGCTTTTAACCTGGGAGTGTCAGGGATTTTGTCACAGCCAGGAAGAAAGTGACTAACATACCACACAATCTAAGATTGCAATTTATTAAGTGTGTTATAATTATGTAAATTTAAACCAAGATCATATTATTGTTCATGGAAATTTTAATAACTTATTAAGTAGGCTATAATTTACATGAGCTGAAAATCTCTAAAAGTCCGTAAAATAGCAGAATTTTAAGGAACTGAAAGCAGAATAGCATAACCTGTCAAGCAGAAGTGACACACTATCATCCTGGAAAATTTAAATCTCCCCCAAACTGTACTTTACTCAGATAACAATGAAATAACCAGTTATTGAACTTTTAGAGGATCGTTTTATAGTATCTTTCAGTTTTTAACTTAATATATAGTTTTTTAGCTGTAAAGCTTTGTTTGGTTTATACTTCAAAGAATCAAATCCTGTGTCTTTATCACAAAATTTTCAATAATGTCTCTAGGACAATTTAATGATGAGGTGATAATTATTTTATGAGATTGTTAAGCCTATATAAAATGATCTTAAGGAAATTATGTAGTTTTCCTTTCTAATATTTTTCATTGTAGCTCTCCTATTACATTTAAATGGATTTAAATGGAAAGATGCAGAATGAAAGTACTTTCTAATTCACAAGAAGCAGGTATCATGATTACTTTCCAAGTCTAATTGTGTTCTTTTGGTATTAAGATTGGGACTCATCAGCAGTTTAATTGAAAATGTTTGAGATTTCACTATGGCTTAAACCTTCTACCCTAATCCCATCTTCACCTCCAAAATAGCCATATAAATGAAATACAAATGCCCTATTTTGTTGTTTGTTAGTTTAAAAATTTTTATTTTTGGTCCTTGCTATATATTAAAAGACTAATTCCACAAGGAGTCTTAGGAAATATTAAAAAAGTACAAAACTGAGTAGAATCTGAAAATCTGGAGATTGGCTAGTTCTACTTTGGATTCTGCCATAAATAACTCATAATAATGGTGGATTTTGGTTATTGTGTCTGTAACTGGTGAAAGAGTAGGACTCCAGCAGGCATTATTGTACAAGCAATGTAATGTGAACAAAGTAATTCTAAGTTAAAAGATTTTTTGATAAATTTATTTCAAATCTCTGTGCATTTTAATATAAAAAATCTATTCTGATTCAAGGAATATTTCCAAATAAAAAAGCATCAGTGAGAAAGTCTACTGCAAGTATGAAACATTTTAAATCTCCATAAACTATAGTTTTCTGTGCTTTAGTTCTAAGAATCCAGTTACCACCGGCTACAACTGTTCAATAATTCTCCCCATTGCATGTTTTAAACTGCTCATGTCTTATGTCAAACCACTTTTGTTATGACAGCTATTGCTTTTCTTGCAAACTCAAAATGCTCACCCGCACGATCTATTCCACAGGTCTGTCCTTTGTATTTCGGCAATTTATTCATTCCTTTCCCCATTCATCTACAACTGGTAGTTATACACTGAATGACTTCATTGCTGGATGCTAACAAGGACTCTGCAACAGAAGAAAATTATTGGCATCCAAACAAAATAATTTCTCTAAACCAAGAATTGGCAAATTATAGCCTGAGGCATCAAATTTAAACCACAACATGTTTTTGTAAATACAATTTTATTATAACATAATCACATCCACTCATTCATAAGGTCTGATTATAAAACTGTGACTATTTAAATGGAAAACAATTTTTACAGTAAAATAAGTTGCCATTAATCTCCCTATCTTTGCACACACATATCCCATCATTGTTGCCGCTGTCTGAAGCAACTCTGAAAGTCTTTTTTGATAATTATCATTACAAGGTGTGGTAAAAAAAAATACAGTGAATACAACTGCCAATTGCCTGCCAACGGAAGATTTTTAAAAATATTGGGGTTATATCCTCATCCACTTTATTCACAAGATCTCTTACTCTATGACTTCTGGTACTTTCCCACAGTCATAGTGAGCATACGAAGTAAACATATTCAATTAATTCCGGACATCATAGCTACCACCATAGTACAACTGAAGACACTTACAAAGGAGGATTCCCTGAACCACTGGAGAAAATGGCAGGAATGATTATATACGAGTATGTCTGAAGCAAGGGGAGGTACTTTTTGTTTAATTTAAGTACACACCATATTTTTCTGTCACACTTAGTACATGCCGTCTACAGCTCTTTAAGAGATAAAAGTATCAAAGTCTAAAATACTGCACTTACCTTCCAGACATTACTAAAGAAAAATTGTAAGTGTCTCTTTAAACCAGGCTTCTAAAATTTTCAGTGTTCATCAGAGAGAGCTAGAGGGCTGAAATTCCTTTTGCATAGTTTCTGAGTAGATTTTTGGCTGGGTCCAATATACTGCATTTCTGAAATTTACAGGTGCTGCAAGTGTCTCTGTAGAGGACCACACCATTTGAGCACCACAGTAGAGTCAGGGAGGTATTTTTAAGAAGCTTTGAAGCACTCACACCATGCAATCCATGCCACTGGGTGTAATTTTTTTTTTTTTAAATGGATGGACGTGTTGGTGACCTTCCAATACCATTTTCCTTGTGTTTATCCGAAAAATAGTGTTGTTGAGTAACCCAAAATGTAACCTTGAAAAATGAGATCTGCCAATGACCATTTTGCTTCCTTAATCTCTGTCTTAGTTATTCTTCTCTCATTGCTGAGAGAAAATTCCTGACACCCAAAATTAAGGCAGGAATGGTTTATTTAGCTCACAGTTTGTAGAGGTTCCAGTCAATAATCAGTTGACTCCAAAGCATGATGGCATAGTGATGACGGGCAGCAACTCACAGCAGCTGAAGACAGCAAAAGCAACAAGAACAAAAGGGAAGAGGGAGAGCAAGCCTCTTTTCTTCCCTTGATGTATGCAGGCTACATACTCTAGGGCAGGGGTAGCACTCATCTCCATTCCCTCCTCCTGCACAGGTTCAGGATGTTTACAAAGTGAGGCCGCTGGCCCCTGCTTAGTTAAGCTTCTAGATTTTTCAAATTGACTCAGTGAATCAACATTACAACATCCTAGGGCATAAGCAGCCACCCTAGAGCACATCCTTTACACCCTAGGATGTAGTAAGGCTGAGTCACTTAGTTAAGCTTTTAGATTTCTAAAGATGACACAATGTATCAACCATTATAAACTCATGGTGAACACAATATAAATGTACTATTTTAACTTGTGCACAATTTAAAACTTTGTAATAATACAGTAGAGAGGGAATTTATTAACCTATTTATGCCCAAGCTTGAATTTTTTTGAATTTTTGCATGAAATTCATGTTACTAGGAAAAAATTGAAGAAAACCAATTTGGGGAAAATTTTTAAAATTTTAAAACATGGCTATGTTTGCTTTTCTTTTCTTTTTTAACCTTAAAATTGATTGATGTATATTTGTGTTCATTTCATGAATGGAAAAAAATGCAACTTGCCATACTAAAATTATTTCCTAGGTATTCAGTTAAAGGACTGCTATGCTATTGTTTCAGTATATCCCCTAAAAGTTCATGTAATAGGAATTTGACCCTCTCATTCATGCTAATGATGTTTGGAGGTAGGATCTGTGTAGTTCATCATGATTGAACATCATGATTGCAAGGGTGGGATCCCCCCAGAAGACATTAATGGCTTAACAAAAAGAAGAGAGAGGTAAGTTAGCATGTTTTCTCTGTCTTGCCTTATGATGGCATCTGCCATGATATTGCACTGTAGGAAGGCTCTATCAGACTCTGGTACCTTGATAGTGGACTTCCAACCCTCCTGAAACATGAGCTAAATAAACCTCTGTGGTTTTTTTTTTTTTTTTTTTTTTTTTTTTTTTGTTTGTTTGTTTGTTTTTTGGTACTTGAGATTGAACTCATGACCTTGTGCTTGCCAGGTAGGTGCTTATGCCACTGAGCTAAATCCTAGCCCCTAAACCTCTGTTCCTTATAAATTCCATGGTCTGTAATATTCCATTACAGTAATGTGAAACCAACATAGACAAGCACTATTCATGCAGATCTTTTGATTTTTGTCCATGATTCTTTTCCTTGAAATTATCCTGCTCCTCAAAACAAGTTATTCTAATTTCCTAAAACAGACAAATACACGCCTATGTGCCACCTTGTCTAAACTTTACTGAAAATAGATTGAGTTCTAGCTAGCTATATATATATGCACTTTCAAGGCTAAAGATCCTAGCATGGTACAAACATGATGCTACAATCCATTATGGCTCTTGCAGTAAAAATGGAGGAAGACAGAATATCAGCATGTGGTGACTGTGGTCAATGGAAGTGTGGTTTCCTACATTGTGATATACAATTGGGACTAATAGTTCATTGTTATGATAGAAGCATCATTTTGCTAGATGTTAACCAACTGTCATTAGACAAAAGCAATTGTGGAAGTAGTGGTAAGATGCTCACCTTGGTTAATGACTTGGAAAAAATCTCTAGAAACGTAAAAGTAGGTGCAGTATATCCGTTTCTTTTATTGACTTTGATGCACTATTGAAAATTGAAACCACTGCAGATGAATAAAAACCAGTCTATTAAAGCTTGATGGGGGAAAAGGTTTGTGTGAGATTAATATTTTAAAGTACTCAGAGCTATAAATAGATTAATATACTAGTAGATGGAGCTCAGCAACTTTATTTTATTTTTTAAGTTACAAATACTGTCTTTCATAAGATACCATAATAGTCTCAAAATAAAAGTAAATGATAAAACCTCACATTAGTAAGCTTTTACTATTACAGATTTGTTTTGGGATTGTTATAGTCACAGGGACTTTCTGGTATGTGATAGATGTCAAAGAAAACTAAAAGAAGAGATTGTCCTATAATTTCTAGACTTTACTTTGTAATGAAGTGAAAACTGTAACAATTTAGAGAAACTATATTCATATTTTAAGTTCTCATTTCATAGAAGTATTACTTTTTGGAAATACAAATTAAACCTATTTATATTATATTCATTAATTCTTATTTGTACTTTTCATTCACTTTCAGTGTAACAGAAAATATAATTATTATCTCACTTAGTCTTTATAAACACACAGACAAAAATGAAACAGTGAAAAACATCTTCAATAAGTCATCAGAAAACCTTAGCTTGCTTCAATTTTCCATTGATTGAAAATGTGATTTGATTTGAGGGAATTATTTTATGCTTTAGATTAAACCAGTTCAACTTTAAATTTGAGCATATTATTACTTCATTTCTACAGTTTCCCTGTGCAATACTGTCTCATGATTATTTGGGATATGATTCTAAGTGAGATAATCCTCTATGAGCTGAGGTTAAATTTCTGGGGTTTTCTAAACAGTACTTTAGTCATGTATTGTAAATATCAGGAAGTGACAGTTATCATCCCAGTAGTTAGCAATTATTATTCCAAGGTAGGTCACAATTTTGCTACCAACTTTCCAAAGTTAATTTTATTTTGTTAGCTGTTAATTTTTACACAGAATTAGAACTATTAAATTGATGGTACAGAAGGATCTATTAACCAATATATACATTGATGTGTATTAAAGTCTACCTTAGAGATATTTAAAGCCTTTATGATAATGGAAACCATCAGCGATAACTTTTTGACATCTATGATTCTAAAATTTACCATGCATCGTTCAGAAATTGATGGCCTTTCAATCCTTCTTTAGGTTCCTTCAGTCCCTAATGGGAGGTCTCAGTGCTAGAGGCAATCAATTTGGAACTTTGCATTAAAACTATGTAATTATAACCATTAATGAAATATGCTTACTTTCATTTTTTAAAAACCTAAAAACAAAAATTATTTTGTGTCTGCTTATTTATTTGCGGTGCTTGGGACTGAATCCATGCCTTTGTGCATTCTAGGAAAGGAGCTGACTTTTAAATAATGATTAATGAGGAAAAATTGTTGAGGTTTGACTTTGAAATATTTGCATGTAACAAAATATAGAAAATGACTTTAAGTTTTCTTTGTTGGCTCTATTTCATTCATGCATTCTTTACTAATTAGTTAGCATCATTTTGTCTTATTTCAACTTTGAAGGAAGATTATTCCCTGCAATAATCTATCTAGCTCTGTGAAGTCTTTAAGTATCTAAATATCAGAAGCTTCCAAAATATGTTTGGGGATGAAAATGAACCCAGATCCCTATTTCTGATGCCTTGGATTTTTTCTGTGTTGTACTGCTTTTCCTTTGCTTCTCACAATAATATCAGCATAAAGCTTATAGAAGAATTTTACTGAAAATAGTGAGTTATGGAGGTTGACTTTCTTTCTACAAATGATTTGCAATAAAATATTGAGCAGCCTCATGCGTTGGGTACTGCACACTAGTAAGTGCTTCTCTTTAACCTCTGTGATCTCCAAAATAATTAATTAGCACTCCCTGTCTGGCTCATCTTCACCTGGTTTCCTTTTGATCCTGCCAATGTCTATTGTTCCCAGAGCCTGCCTTTTTCACATGAGCATAGATGGTCGTGATTTATCACAAAGATTGATCAAGAGCAAAACCAAACCAAGATCTCAGTGGGTTGTCACTCAGGAATTGTGAAGAGCTGAACATCATTCAGGAGACCTGGTAGCTCACTGGGCAACCTGTCCTGAGTGGGCCTGAGAAACCCTACTCTGGTGAAGCAACCACACCAGCATCTCAGTGACTCACAAAGCTAGTGTCTTGATCATTTTCCTGTGACCAGAACAAAATATTCAATGCTCACAACTAAAGTGAAAGAGAAATTTATTTTTGGTTCATAGTTTTAGCACTTTCAATATATGCTGGCTGACTCCAAGGCAGAAACAGCCTTATAAAAGGAGAGTTGTTAGTCAGGACATTTAGGAGGCAGAGAAAGAAGAGAGGAGCTGAAGATTGGAACATAGCTTCCAGGTCACATCTCCAGTGACCCACCTCCTCTGCCTAGCCTCCGCCTCCTGATAGCACAGCTGGATGGGAATTTATCAAGGAATTAATCTCCGATGAGTACAGTGTCTCAACGATTCAATCTCTTTCCAAAACCTCCACATCTAAATGCATGAGACCTTTACAGCACATTTTAATTACTCTCTTAAACAGGTCCCTTCTCTATGGTTTTTTCAGCTCCTATTCAGATACCAGCTACCCACTCTCTATCTTTTTTGGAACTTGTAATCCACCCAACTTCTTACTAAAATCAGTCTCTCACTAAATGAATCTCAGTCCTACAACTGCATGAAAACAATGTCTACTTAACTCATACTATTGACACATAGAAAATTAATCTTTTGTCAACATTTGTTTCTAGACTACCTCAGAAGGGTTTTTATTCCTCTTACTCCTGGCCTCTAAGGTGGAGGTGTGGCATTTGGGTGAACCCTGATTGATGCAGGAGTCATTCAGCAGCATACTCATCTGACACAAAATGTAGAAATGTGTGCCAGACCTTTCGTAACTGGCTTAAGGAACAGTCACTGGGATGTTATTCAGTGCTTTACTTATTTCTTCCATTTGACATGTTATCAGATTGCTCCATCACAATCTAGTTGTTAGGAGGGACAGTTTCAGACTTGTGACTCTGAAAACACTAATAATTAGTAGAAACTGTATAATCATATGATAGGCACTTTCTACCTTAAAGAAATTATTTAAACTTTTAAGTATTTCTTAAGTACTAACAAGAAGAATTTATGCAAATGTACTAAATACATAGCTTGACAATGTTCAGCAATATTTATTTTCCTTTAATATCGTTTTCAAAAACATGGGTTTAAGAGGTTGTTTTTAATAAAATAGTTTATTGCATACAAAATCGCAGTACAAAATAAAAGTGGGCCAAGATTTTAAAATCAATATTTAAGTAGCAAAATCTCATAAAGAAAGGTGATTGTCATGGATGGAACCATTAAAAAAAGTTAAGGGGTTAGTGACTGTCTCATACTGCCTATATGTCTCAAAATACAGCTTTTCTGAAACGAAATGAAAAATCCAGTGTGTAAGTATAAACTCTCAGTAACCCAAGAAATTAAAAACAGGTTAAATAATAATTGCATAGTTGTATCTTTAAATATAGAGAAAACTATTGCTTAGAATTCATACTCAATTTGAAAACACTAATGATGCACAGACCTTTTACAGAGAATTCCAGGTCTCCCATGGCGATCAACCCATGCAGATTCATAGCACGACCTGTACCGTGCTGTGTGTTTTGAGCAGTCTCACTTAGTAGATTTCAGGATTAAGTGCTTAGGAAAACTATAGAATTAAAAAAAGAAATTGTTTTATAAGTATCAAATTATTGTAATGTTAGAATATTTTTCTAGTAGCCTATTAGGAACTAGCCTTTAGGTACATTCATAAATGGACAGCTAAACCCAAAATTGAAGAAATACTTGCATTTTGGGGTACATGCAGAGCTCAAGGACAAGATCTTCATGGTCCAGCAAAGAGCAGTAGGCTTGAGACTTGAATTTCTCTGGAAACTTTATTAGGTCAAGAGTATCTTCCTTGAGGGCCTTGAAATTATCTAGCAATACAATGCTTCAAAATTAGGTATATTAAAGAATCAATATAGTAGATTTCTATGTAACATGCCCACATAATTACTTTTAAAAGCTTTTTTGCATTTCTAAAACTTAAAAGAAGTCTTTTTTCCTTCCACAACAATCCTGCAAATTACACACTGTGGCTTTCTTCCAGCTGTAAAGACAATAACTTACACAATTTAACCTAACTTTTGCTCTATTATACCAAGCAAGGTGTAAAACCCTAACAAGAATTAATTAATAAAAACCCACAGTATATGCTATGCTTGTTTTAGCAAAAAGAAGTGTTTTCACACTGGTATCAAAACTCAAAAGCTGGTAAAGCGTATTTTTTCAAAGAAACACTGAGAAGGGAAAGGAAGTAAATTTGCATGGGCATATGGTTCAAACACGTTGCCAAACGCATCTGGCGATCATATGCCAAATTCCTCCCGTAATGTAAAAAATCACTTGCAATTGATCATGGTCAGTTGTTTAGAAATGTTCCCTTAATTCCTTAGTTGTTTTTGAAAAGTAACTCTTGAATAGACTGCTCATTCTTATGACTTGATTGTACGCTTTAAGTATTATTTTTGATTTGTCGAAGTACCTTTTTATTCTTATTTACCTGTTGAAATACAGGTTTTCCCAATTCAGCACAAAAGACATCTTTCCTGGTCCTTCACCTGAATGTGGACCTAGGATCATAAGGAGGAAGACACTGTAGTTTTTATAATATGCATCTCATTTGTCACATGATGAGATGATAGTTCCTTGTCATTTCTCCAATTGAGAACTTTAAAAATCATTATTATCCTTTGTCTGCTGGCTCCTTTGTTTCCTGGAATTCTTAAACACCTTTAGAATAAGGAAATTGGGTCACTTGTTAGATTAAGCTGAACAGCCTCAGGGATCCATTTTCAAGGTGGTCCATTGGGTCTGCCTCTGCTACCCTTTAGGCAGTCCAGTAATTTTGACACTCCAGCTCAAGACAGTACCCTAAAACTGTTCTCCCCCTCCCACTGCACTGTGCATCTCTCATTTTGAACTATTATTTCACCAGTAGGTTAAGTGTCTGGGAGCCTTATTTCTTGTTCTACATTTTCTGCTTTGGTGCCAGGGCTTGTTGCTTGTTAATTTTAATTTTTAAAATGAAAGGAAACAAAATGCCAAAAAAAAAAAAAAAAACAACAGAACTTTACAGATTTCGTAGGCAATACATTTTTTTTTTTTTCTTTCCAAAGATCTGTTCTTTTCTAGAGTCACTCCCTTGAAAATATTGGCAAAGGTGTGCTTCCGGCCTTGTCACTTGAATGTGTCTCTTCTACTTTAAAGTTATTCCCTCACCAAATGCTATTCTTGAGTTTTGGTTCCAGAAACTTTTCTACAGAATAAATTATACAATATCCATTTGGCCTTGAACCTCGCAAGTGCCACACCCTAGTAGAAACAGCCAGGATTCCAGTAGTGGTAGAGGCTGAATCCTTTGCCATTTCCACCTCTTCCTCCTCACCACCTCCACTTGCAATTTTTAGATTGCAGGTCACAGAGGTCACTTTTCCGAACTATAAGAATCTTTGCTTTATTATTTTCTTAAGAATGCCTGATAATCCTCTACTTTGATTTACATGGAATTTTTGCATAAATTAATCTATTTCAAAATAAGTTTATATTACCTGGCAATATAAATGTGCTTTAATTACCTGAACAGAACGATAGTCAAATCTGTGAATCACTATGGATTAAAATATCATTTCACAGCCAAACAGAAACATGTTCCCAATCACTGAACTTGAATTATTGTTATGTAGCTTGAGGCTTGTATTAAAATCACTGAATAATTGCAATCAGATTATTATAATCAAGTACAGGAATAGTAATTACAGGTTACAGTCACTTTAAGCTGCCCTGGAAGTCCTATATTCTGATCATATGCATATTAAAAGTTTATGTTAGTGATAAAATTAATGAACAGGACTGTAAGCACTTGTCAGGAGGAAAGATGTCACATATCTTACTGTATAGGGAGTTATGTTTTTACATCAAGGGCAACTGTGTGCCTACATTATTTTTGTTCTTTATCAAATTAGATTATAGAGAAAATAAATCGAATCCCGTTTTCCCAATCTGATAATATTTGAGTTTCCAACTTTTTTTTTGTTTACATTTTCTTTGTAACTGGTATTTTAGTTCACTACCTGTTTTATCAGCTTAAAAACACAAAGAAAACCACAGTGGTTTTGTAAGTGGGAAGACACTGTGCTCCCACAGAACTGTAGTCTGTTAAACCTTTAGTAAAAGAGAACTTCTTAAAAGTTGCTGATACTCAGGCCAGGAAAGAAAAAGAAGCACAAAACACATAATCCTTAACAAAGCATATGATCTTGCTTGGAAGAGACAGGAAATGGAATTTACTCTGTATTTGTTTTGAGAGTGTATTAAAGACAGATATCTATGTTGTGCTTATATTTTGATTAAAGGACTCACCCTTGCTTGGGATTTAGCTCAGAGGCATAGCACCTGCCTGCCTGGAAAGCACAAGGTCATGCATTTGATGCCCTGTACCCCCCCAAAAACAAACAAACAAATAAACAAACATAAAAACAAGACAAAAAAAAGCCCACCCTGTTTTGTAATTTTAATGATCTTATTTTTTGATTTGAGCAATGAATATGCAGTATGTGATATGAGCTGTACTTTGTTAGTTCAGATCTAAAATTAGAACTGAAATTGAATGAAGCTGGGCAGTCCTTAGGGGTCCGTCCAATCACAGGAAGAGGACTCCTGCCCACAGGGGCCAGCCACTGGATCATTTCATTACACTTTCTGTAATGGTGTAAAGGTGGACCCAAGTAAACACATGACCACAGAATAAAGTAGAAAATCCGTAGCATTTGTTTGGGCAGAGAAGTTAGAACCGGGACGATTTGGAAAGGTTAAATATGGAAGGTGACTTCCAGAGAATTTCACTAGGGTTTCTTATCCAGATGTATGGTAGAGGTTAACCAAACTTCATCAAATGAAAATAAACAGGAAGTGACATTTTTTTATGGACAAGATAGGCCACCAGACACAGAGAGGAATTCTCTGCCAGGTTCACAGACTTTCTACAGCCACCATGACAGACAACATAAGCCAGATAAAAGGCCAACCAAACACCCAGATGCTGCTGCTGGAAAATTACACGCTGCAGCTCAGCATCTGGGTCTTGCAACTGCCAAGTTCACCCCATGGGTGCCCACGGTACTTGGCTCAGACCTGGGCCAGACAGAAGAGGGGTAGGGGCCTCGGGGCCATCACTGTAGTGAACAAGAAGATAGACAGCCAAGTGTATAATAAAATAGCATGAACCTGCTAATAGGCTTTCAGATGCATAAAACCACACTTTTGTGATTCAAACATAATGCTGAGTGCAGGTTTTTCCTCTTTGCCAGGGAGATGATTTAAGAGGCATTCATGGTGGGCTTGCGGTTACATTCTCTTACTGTGTGAAAGATGTCACTCATAAAGGAAATTGTAATCATAACTAGACAATTTATTGCAATATACCACCTTTACATCGAGTTAAAAATGCCTAGGAGAATAGCTAAGCAGAATGGAGAAAGGCAGTTGGTATTACAGCCTGTATCGGTAGGTAAAAATGTACTGAATCAATATATAAAACAGCGTGTAAAATCCAAGATGGCAACAGGGGAATGAGTGAGCATTACAGCCTCCTCTGCTTCACTGCGGGGCTCTGAAACCTCATCAATCCACAGCAAACTCGCGCTTCGTGGTAGACACTGTCCTCGGGAGTCCGGCAACATAAACCAATGAGAGGACGAGACAGGAGCCTTCCTCCCAGGCACACCAAACTTGCTATGCAGATTTTAACAGAAAATCAGTGTTTTTTTTTTTTTTTTTTTTTTTTTTTTTCTAATCAACGTACGTGCGTTCTTTATATGTCCATTTTTCTTTTTCTGATTTAATGATGTTTCTAGCTTCACAAATTACTTTGAAATAATATATATATATATATTATTTCAAATAGTTTTCAGTAAACTACATATATTTTGAATCACAGGACAGTGAGTAGACTATACTACCATGTCCCTGCATTTGAATTTTATAATATTCTGTGCTTACAATCTAAGTTAGTATTAGTCAAAAACATGAGCAATAAATAAGATGTGTTAGTGTACTTGACTGTAAATCTAACTAGGGGAATGTATTCATTAAGCTGGTAGTCATATTGAGCTTTTTTACATAACAACATTTCACACACAATCTTCTGATATTTTCTATTTAACATAATCATGTGACTCTGAGCCAGGCATGAGTGGTGGTGTAGAGCTGTACCTCACACTGTGGGAGGCTGAGGCAAAGGACCACAAGTTGGAGACCAGTCGGCCGGCTTCAAAGTATACAATTAAAGAAGAAATGGCACTGCGAGGTGTGCCACCAGATCCATCCGTAGGTGCTCTACAGCCTTCCTAAGAAGGAAAGAACAGGTCAGAGACTTTTCCAATTAAGGATAAGAAAAGCGCTTTTGCTGTCTTCTCAAACTACTTACCTCTATAGTTAAATACCTAAATTGTGCATTCCCCAAGTACAGCAGTTCCCGGATAGTTCAGTTCTAGGACTCATCTATTCTCTTCCAAAAAACTGAACCTTGTGTAGTGATTCTGTTTTCATGGGCTATGGTCACTATATTAGAAATTAAACAGAAAGTTTGAAAATATTTATTAATTGCTTTTAAAATAAGTGTGATAAACCACTTAAAATTAACAAAATGCATTCTCATGAAAATTATATAACAAAAAAAATAATGTGAAGCGTGGCATCATTTTATATTTGCAAAGCCTTTCTGTGCCTAGATAGACAATGAAATTCTCACATCTGCCACAGGATTCAATCTGCGGCACTTCCGGGAAAGCTTATGAAAAGAGTTTCATCACAGACAGAGCATAAGTGGCTGGGAAAGCCAGGGCTTTGTGAATCCTCAAAAAGCATCTGGAGAGAACCGGCATCACAGTTCCTCAAATTATACTTGGAGAACCACTGCCTTACAAAATCTATACTCAGGTTTCACTAACATCACTGAACATATTTTTCTGTGTTAATAGACCACAAACTGAAAAATAATTTCATACGAGCTCCTTTAAATGATTAACATTTTTCAGTATAAACTTCTGGTTATAATGATAAATGAGTACTATAAAACTCTGAGATGCACTTAAGCAATTATGTAAGCAGATAGTAAAATAGTTTATGCTAATGAGCAGCAGCTGTTCTAGATCTTTGGTGAAGTAGTTCTGAACACTAGAACCTCCACCTGTGTCTAGCATTGTGTGTTGTCACGAATCTTTTAATGGGGACATTTCTGCTTCAGTCTTAACAGTGTCCCTCAGTGTTTTTCAATTTAAACTATATTGGCTTACCTCTTAAAATATTTAGCAAGCAAGCTTAAAATGTTAAAACTTTTGATAGAAACACACACATATGTCTGTGAAATGAACTGTGGATTGTGATTAGATTTATCACCAAAACTTATCTTCAGGAATGTACTGTGTGTTTTACTTACATGTATATTTTCTTATTTTAAATGTGGCATGAAAGATTGCATTTGTTAACAATTGTGCATAATTTTATATTCCGTCCATTTAACAATTATTCATTTAGCATATCTTAATTTACTAGACACCATAGTAGGTTCTTGTGATTAAAACGTAACAAGAGACAATCTACCAGAATTAAAGAAGATTATATTCTAGTTGAAGGAAATATTATAACTATCAAACAATAAATACAATATCACCAATATAAGTACCATTTTCACTCATTTGTTTGTCAAATATTAAGAAATCTTTGTTATTATCAGAAAGGGGACCTTAAATATGACTGAGTTAAAATTGCAAGAAATTTGTTCCTGCCTATAAAGCTGAACATAACATAAGACCCAGCAATTCTATTCCTAGATACATACTCAAAAGAAACTCTTACACATTTGTGTGAGATGTACACAAAAATACGCACAGCATCACTACTAATAGCAGTGAAAAATTGAAACAGCATAGACAAGAAAGTCGGAAAAACAAAGAGGTTATACTTGATCCATGAAATATCACACAGTGTAGAAAACAAATAACTATAGCTACCTTCAGTTCCGTGGACAAGTTAGAAGTGTGAGAAGTGATCAATAGAGTATTATGGCCTTAAGGCTTTTTATAAAGTTAATGTCTCTTAATTTAAAAATAACTGATCAATCCTCTCTCCTCTCTCTCTGTCTCTCTGTCCCTCTCTGTGTTCTCTCTCTGCCTTCTGTCTGTGTGTGTGTCTCTGTGTGTATGTGTGTGTGTGTGTGTGTGTGTAGGCAAGAAGATAAATGCAGTACTTGGGACCATGTGTAGCTTGTGTAGCCACCTCTGAGGAAAGGGACATGGAAAGAGAAGGAATAAATTAGTGGGACATCTTTTCAATACACACACACTGTGGTGGCCTTGTGTTTAGAAAGTTCACGATATTTTGAATGAACTAGTGAATGAATAAATATAAATGCAAGGACCAAAGATAATATTTTGTTAAGAACCAAGGATTGTGACTGATCTAATTCTGTCTATGCTTGCACACACACACACACACACACACACACACACACACACACACAGATAGAGAGAGAGAGAGAGAGAGAGAGAGAGACAGACAGACAGACAGAGACAGAGAGAGAGACAGAGAGAGAAAGAGAGAGAGAGAGAGAGAGAGAGAGAGAGAGAGAGAGAGAGAGATGCATGTGTCTATGTGTATTTTAAGGGAGTTTGGCTCTAGATTTTCTCTGATAGTACATTTTCAAGCCTCTAGAGTCACAGATATTTTCTCTCAAACCGATACTATGAGCCAAAAAAAGCAAACGGGATACAAAGACAAAAACTTATGGGATATTATTTTAGCCTGGATTTTTGTTTTCAACCAAATTTTGTATACATGAACACTTACAACTTACACACTGAAACAATTTGTCATATGTTACTGTTCTTAAATAACAAGCACTCTGTTGGTTTTGATGCTGCCATACTGTTATAGCTTCTGTCTGAATGTCCCCCCAAAGCCTCATGCAGTCATGGGGGTGGGCTTCAAGTATTTGTGATTGATTCATGGCCCAATGCTGTGGTTATGGGTATGAGTGCTACACTCACCATAGGGTTAAGGTTAGGATGTTAGGATTTACATACAATGTAAATTAGGGAAAGAGTCTTCTGAAATACTCCTCCCCTTTTGCACTCGTTTGTTTTGCTTTTTTCCACTTCCATGAACCGTTACCCTCTGCCATGTTCTACTCTGTCTTGAAACCAATTGACTACAGACATCACAAATCGTAAGCTAAATATATTTTTCCTTCCTTCATTTTGGCTGTTGAATATTTTGTCTCAGCAATGAGAGAAAAATATCCAAGACATGTATATAACCGTACAGAATATAAAGAGAAAATTACAAATTTAGCAGTCAGGTATATGTAGAGGAAAGGGAGTTACAGTATGTGTTAGCCATAACGAAAACTCTTCTATCAAATTCTTCAGTACCATATTCTTATTTTTAACATCTTTACAAAAATGGACAACACTGTGAAAATCATGATTCCTGTCTATGTGTTTAGTATACCATTGTTAAATTGTTCAGTATTTACTTTGTGGGAATTTTAACAAGGAAAATAATCCCCAATAAGTTTGAAACAGGAATAGTTCTATATTCTTCAGCAATTTATGTTTTATTAAAGAGACACAGTGAACTATGAAAGAAAGTTTTTATTGTACTAATTGTTATAAAGCACAAAGAAAACCAGGGGACTTATTTGTCAGAAGTATGCAATGCATCACTAAATTAATTTTTATATCAATCTGGTTTCCACCTCAGATGTCTGTATATCTCACTTTGGATGCATTATCTTTTACTTTATTCTGCTAAATCAACCCTATTTCTTGATTCTAAAACTATAGACACATGTAAAACAACCAATACCTTTTTGATCACTATATCTGGAGTAGAAAGCTACTTTCCTTTCTCATCATCCAATCATTGGGCTATTTTGTGTGAGTTCATGTGGACTTGTGTGGCTGCAGCCTCACCAAGAGGCGTGACTCAACCGATCAATTAAGATAACCAAAAATGGGCTAAACAAAGGCTCAGTATGGCATGGAAGTTTATCACTTGTCTAAGAGTACATTTGTTCAATATGGACTGTCAATCTCCATAGAAAGAAGAGAAAATTAACTGTAAATGAAACTCAACTAATGTATAAACTGAACAATAGTTGTAGTAGTCTTCTCAGCCCTAAGAAACAAGGGTATTCTACACAGTATCTTCTCAGAGAGGTTTAGAAGTTCCAACAGTTTTCTCTATACATAGAGATTAGAGAGAATTCTCAGAGAAGACAACAATTTTTTTCCATTGGCTCTGCAGATTGTATTTATGTGCTTTTTCTGAAACAGTAAAATAATTTTTCCTGTACTTCATCAGAAAGCACATTCTCAATCTCCTGTTTTTCTTGCAAAAATGATAAGAGCAATATTTTACATTTTAAGAACTTTATTATTTTCCTTTTTAGTGTTTCTTGCAAAGAGCTTGCAGCATTGCAAAGTACTCTTTATAAAAAGTTATATTCATGTTTCCCTTCCTTTGATCTCTGTGATGAAATGCAGCCACCTCTATGGTGAAGCATAGCTACTGCTTATGATAGTGAATAACAATTCTACACAATTCACAAGGAATAACATAGCCAATTAAAACTGCAAAGGGGTCTTACAAAGACAGACTTTAATTAGAGAAGCTGGAATGTAGCCAAGCAAAAAGTACTATGAAAAGTGGTCATGACCTCATTTTAACACTCTGTCCTATTCAGAACATCACATCTCGAGTAGCCCACTGCGTCTAGCTGACTTGAGGCTCTGATGGAAAAAATAAGAGCAATGTCATGTACATAATCATCATCTGCATGTACCGACGCAGTCAAAGAGCTTCCTTGACACAACTCTTCCATCAGTTCACGACCCTGTATGTGACCATTCATGGGTCATAGAAAAGCATAAAATCTACCTCTTGCAAAAATTTTTGGAGGGAGGGCAATATGCATGCTATTGAGTGCAAAAGACACACACATTTTTATATAACGTTGGAGATCAAAGGCCAAAGTAATTTTAATAGAAACATATGCTCAGAGATAATAATCTGTAAGTCTGAAAATAGACTTTTTAATGTCAAAATCATGCTAGTTTCTCAATTCAGATATCCAGACTCAATTTTATGCCTATAGTAAGTGAAACAGCCAATGGATAAAAAACAAAACAAGGAAAAATTAAAATAAAAATGGGCTTTACCATGCACCACTTCTTTTAAACACAATTCATGACACTTTATTTAGAGGAAGTAGACAAAGACACCTTTTTGAATATTAAGTATATAAGGGAAACTAATATAAAATTCTTTATTATTGGATTTTTTTCTGATTTCTTCTGGGGCTTTCTGTGGAGAACTAATTTTCATACTTCTTTGTTGTGACTTTATAGCATTGATCATAAGGTCAGAATTATAGAATATTTTCATCATATCATTGGAAGAATTTCCAGATTGCATATTTTCTAACAGCTCTGTACCCAAAAACTCTAAATTTCCCTATTCAGCAATTACTCTCTTGTCAAAGTGGAGAAATAGGCTGGCAATATCAATGGTTTACCTCCATTGCTCAAATATGAGATTCTATTAAATTATTCCATACCTCAGTCTGTAAATCATTTATCTATGTTATATAAAGTAACCTGAGATTTACATTAATATTTTATTCCTGAAGAAAGAGTTTCAAGACACATGCAGTTCCAGTGTTTATAAGCATGTGTCATGGTAAAGCGATGACTCCACACAATTCTCAATTTTTGTATAATTTATTTTACTGAAATATATATATTTTTTAATGTTCCTCTGCTGCATTCATTGCATCTGTTCACAGCTCTGGATTCCTTGGGTTCCGGGGATACCAGTCTGCACAAACCAATCTCTCCTATGATTGCGTGTGTGATACAAGTATGGTCCATAGGAAACTTTATTTCTTTCGAGAAGATAAGCTTCAAGACTGTGTTCATAGGATTGTTAGAAGTCATGGGCTTTGAATGAAACAAATTTTTAAAAGGTACAAACATTTAAAAAGAAAGAGGACAGTGTGTGGACACTGGAAAGTCTAAATCCAGGCCACAGGGAATTGTACTGTACCTTCATTCTCCGTGGTTGGTTGCTCAAGACAGTGACTCCTTCCTTTATGATATTTTGAACTAGGCTCATGCCATGAGGAATCAAAGATGGCTGACCCAAAGATCAATTGTTTCTGTTCTATACACAGACATGATACACATACAGCCTGAGTGTAAAGAATTGTGTTAACATGTAAAATAAAAAAGAAATATGTTTTGGACTTGTGTGTTCCCCTGCCCTCACAGAGAGCAGACTTTCAAGCTAGGTGGAAGAGAAACAAACAAGTAATAATTAACGAGAACATGAGACACACTAGTAAGAAAATGGCGATGGTGCTGGCCTAGCCATGAAGATGGGGCCTCCCTCCGAGGAAATGGTTAGGAAAACTCACTAGGGAGTGGTCACCCAGGTCTGGAACAAACAGCTGCTATACTAGGAACTTAAAAACTGATGTTTGTGTTCACAAGCTTTTCAAGTTTAGTTTTACTTTTTAAAACTGTGCACTACTCTGCCTGATTACTAAACACAACAATACAACTACTAACATCTAATGTTCATTGACAGCTACTATGTCCTAGGCACTACTGAAATTTATATGTGTTTTTATACCATGTAACCTTCAAAATTCTATAAAGGAAAATTATTATCACAGTTTTCAGGTGGGGAAACAAAAACATCAGATATAAACCATTTGATCCCTAAAATTCTGAAAACGAGTTTGTGTACTTCTCTACTAACTTATCAGAGCAGTAAACCACACTTGCTAATACATTTTAATTATAGATATGCATAATAAAGGAGGAAAATTCCTGCTTCTTTAGCTTGATCTCTTTCCTTTAATACAAACAATTCTAAGCATTTCGAGTACACATTATTTTCTTATACACATAAAAACATATTTAATAGCCAGAGATCATATTTGACAGCAAACACTTCATGAGACATGCTTGTTATTTATTTCCTCCTAAAAGATGCTCCTTACTTTTTATACTTAAAAAGTAACTTTTATTCAACTTCAATGCTCTTTTCTTCTAAATGTACACAACTCCATCATTCATTCTTTCCCATGGGCTCACACATACTAATTCTTAATAGTTTTATAATCTCTCTATAATCCTTTCTTGGCTAGATTTTGCCAACTACCTGAGAATAAGGGGCAAATTTACCCAGGAGCGACAACATTTTGGAATTAAGCAGAGCTTTCAGCTAGAGAAGCTATCATCTTTATTGTCAGCCTTTTCTGGGATTCCGATTATTACACACATGGGAAGATCTACTTCTTAGGTTCTCAGATAGCCTGAATGAAGAAAGTAAACAGACATTGTAAATATTTACACAGTTCTTTCTTTGTAACACTTATGCTCAGCATGCCAGGCCCTGGAGACCCAGTGGTTAGACCAGTGAGGTTTCTGGCCTCAAACTGTGAAAGATGCTTGCATCTCTCTGTATTGTTTCTCTTGTAGGGATGGGAATTAAGGAAAGAACACATGAAGGGAAGCATGACTCTTCTGTCCCTCCCTTCTTTCCTTCCTTCCACTACATTTTTTTCTCAGGACTGACTGTAAAACTACTGATAAAATATCCTTTCAAAATGGTGGAGGAAATTTTGAATTTTCCTTGTGTACACTTAAATCCAAAAAGCTCTTCCCGTGTAGTAATGAGTCTGATTTAGGGGAAATGGTGTTTCGGCTTGGGTGGTCAAACCAAATGTTCTTGGAAGCTGGTTGGACTGGATGTCATTAAGTGTAAAAATCTATTGCAGAGCTCTCAGGGGCAATGCAGAGCCTTGGGCTGCCAGGAAGAGAGACAATTCACAGAGGGCTTTCAGATGAGCACATTGTGCCGACCAAAGCAGAAGTCTTCAGTATCGTTTTCCTCACAACCTCAAATCATTATAGGCTTCAAGATTATATTTGTTACTCAGCTTGTGAGATGCAGCCTGTAAGGTTATAAAAAAAAGTGTCACTGATGACTTCCATCACTCTCACTGTGACTATTTGAAATCTTCACAGGTATGAGGTCCTTTCTCAGATTATTTTCTTTTCCATGAACTCTCTGGAACCACTTATTTCATTTTTTAAAGGCAACGTAACAAGAAACACACCACTTCATATCTATATTGTCACATGCAGCTTCTTTGATAAAACTACCACAAAAGGAAAAAGTACCCCCGCAAATGTATCCAGCGTTTCAGAGGCATCTTACAGTACTTCAATCTTCCATGATATGAGCTGATTTTTCTACTTGGTCCTGACCTTGCCATCTAAATACACCTTTATCTGCTTTATAGCTTGAACAAACTCTTACTATGTGCAGAGAAGAGTATGTGTTCTGTCTCCTTTCAGGCTCACAGTGAGCATGAGGCAGCTAGCATTATTATCTTCCTTTTATAAATGAGAAAACAAAAACCTAGTGTGATGACCTTAGCAGCAAGGACACAAAGTTAGTGAGTGCAGGAACAATGACCTGAGTCCAGAGAGCCTATACGCCACCAAGCACTTATTAAAAGTGTTACACAGATCTATATCAATCAATGATGATGTTACATTCCAAATGTCTTTGTGGGAAAAGTACATTAAAAAAAAATCTTACCTGAGGAAGTTACTTGGGAAAAGAGTGGTTTTTTGAGAGTATTAAAAGAAGCTGGGCTTTAAACAGAGAATTAGTGGCATTTTTCCAATGTCTATCAACAAGGACAGTTATAAGTGGTCAAGGCCACATGGGGTTGTTTCTCTGATTTTGTACTTCAGGACTCACATGTATAAAGAGGCAATAGACAGGAATTCTGGTTATAGAATTCCCAAATCTAAGTTACAAATATAAATGAGATTATTTTAATCTCATAGAACTTGCTTATTCCTAAATCTGCAGAGAGCAGCAGGGAAAGAGTAACGCTGTGAGCAATGAGGTTTCACCACTCACACACCTGCTGTGGCTCTGAGTATGTGGCCCTCCTTTAAGGATCACTGAATAGTGGTGGATTCTATAAGCAAGAAAAATTAGGAAGCTAGAGGTTGCCCCCTCAGGAAAAATAAGAAAGAAGGAAATGAGCTGGATTCCATCTCTTTTAGTTTACTGATTTCCAGGTTTGTTTACTGTGTGCCAAACACAACTTAAAATTAAAGTAATAATTTTGAAGTTATTGCTTTAAAGCAAAAGAAGAAAAAGGTCTCTGCAGGGAAGTGTTTCCCTAGAGTCTTCCTAATGCTGATTAACACTAGTTTTTGAAATGTTAATTAGTTTTGAGCTTAACAGCTAGTCATTGTCTAAAAGGGCATGGCACAAAACTTTTCAAAGTATGGACTAAGGAATGTTTTAACTCTTTACTTCCAGGGACTGGCCATTACCCCATTGCAGGCCACTGAACCATGTGGATGCCAGCCCTCATTAGCAGTGGTGATTAGGCAGGCTGACACTAGTATGGGAGAATCGCTTGTCATTTAATGCATGGACAGATTATATAAAGAAATTTCAAACTTTTATCAGTGTGATGTAGCCATTTGGTGACATGGTAGAATGCCTGTTTTTAAAACTTTTATAAGCTATGAACAGGTTTAATGTTGGGTACACAACTTTTGAAACAAGTCACAAAGTTTATTTACTATATTCCAGTGATTGTCTTTGCCATTTAATTAGAATAATGGTTGAAGATATAGCATGTTTTGTTTTCAGGCTGCAACTTCAAGAACATGTTTATTACTCCTTTTAAATCTGTGCAATCTAAATTTCACATTTTCCTATAGAATAAAGCATTTTTATAAGAAGTTCATTAAAAACTTCATAAGAAAGAAGTATTCTAATGGAAAAATATGTCTTTATAGAAAACAGTTATAATCTGAGAGAGTGCATATTGGAAAAGGGGTTTAGAGTAAGTAATGATTGCTTGGCTCAGTTTGTTTGTAAAGCAAAGATGCTCCTATGTCTAGGTGATCATATGTGCAAATTCAGCATAATTTCCTCCATTTTCCTACTCAGGACCTGAGTTCAAAAACTTACCTAAAGTCTTAGAATGCAGTAGCAGTTTGTATTTGAAAGTGTTTCATCTTTATTTTGTTTGGTCTCATTACTATTATTACCTACTTAAGAGCCCATTAGTAATAGCGGTAGTAGTGGTTGTTGTTTTTGTTCTTCTGGTCATTGTTGTGTTTCCTTTAACATTTTTATATAACTAAATTTCTAGGACAAGAATATAGCCTTAGACAAACTGAAAGCTCTACATGGAAGGCAGTATTCTGCTATGGAAAATACAACTGAAGGATCTCAGAATGAAAATCTAGTAAAACATTAAAAATGGTAATAATTAAAAAGAATGTACATGAAATTATTGTATAGAATCAAAGGGCAAATAAACCCAGGTGGAAAGTGTTTAACAATATTTACAGAATGAGAAAATGTGTCATCCACCTGAAGTCTCACGCAGGGACTTGAGCTAGAACTTGTGGCTCAGGCAGGTGATCAATGGGAGAAAGCATGTGTAGCTTGTTCTCTGCCTGCATTTGCAAAAAGACCCAAGCCTCTGAGAGAAGAAGGGAAATCATAAATGGGGCTGCAAAGGGAAAGGTGGAGCAGGAGAACAGAAAGAGAAAGAAACGCGAAAAAGCCACGATTGGGGGAACACACTTTTAATCTCAGGATTTGGGAGGCTGACACTCTATATCAAAAATTTGAGTCTAGTCTGGGCACCTTTCCAAGACTGTCTCTCAGGAAAAAATAAAGAGGGCTGAGGAGGTAGCTGTGTGTGGTGTAAAGACCTTGAATTCAATCCCCAGTACCACAAATAATTAAATAAATAGAAAGCATAAATCTTAGGAATGCTAAGAAAAATTACTCAGTTTTAATGGTAGTCTTTTGATATTATTCTTAATGATCTTGTTCTGACTTTCCAAATCACACTCAAGTGCAGAAAACATACATGTTTTTTTTTGAATTTAATGCACATGGAATATGCATATCCAGTATATTATGTATCACTATTCTTGAGCTTTATTTACACTATTACTGCAATTTTCTAGGCTCCTCCTCCCTTTAAATTTATTTGCCATTCTTTTCATTTGTAGTTACTAATATATTCTTTACTGTATACTTACTTTTGTGCTTGCTTTTCAGTTTGTTTGTATTTTTCTCAGGCTCCCGTGCACTACATGGATTTGTTAATACCCCTTTTCTTTTTTATGGTGTTAATAAAGATATTCAGCAAAGCCTGAAAGCAAGACCACAGCAGTGTAGGTCGCTTCAAAGTAGAAAGAAATGGATTGAATGAGGAGAAATTCATCTTCATAACATAGAAAAGAGCCCAACAACAGAATTAAAGAAACGTGGCTGTGTTATTTCGGTTTGCACAGTTTTGTCAAAAAGTTTACCAATGACATTATTTATGTAGATGACAAGGTATTATTTATAAGAAATCTGTTGTTAATCCAGATGGATTTGGGGGATGAAAAAATTAGAATGACCAAATTACTTACTCAGCTAGACTGTAACCTGCATACCACATTTTAGTTTTCTGAAGTATTTTTTCAATTTACACCAAGCATGTTCTCTTTTCTCACCAATTAAACTCATTAGGCCAGTTTGTTGTTTAACATAAAATATAAAGAACTATCAACATTATATTTGCAAATCTGTGTAAGGAATGAATACTCTGTACGTATATAAGAGAAAAAGGCTGAGTATAACTGTGAACATAATTGCATAGATAACTAAAAGTTTCCTTTATATTGCAAAGTTCTCTCATATAAAGTTCTTAGTATTAAGCAAATAATTCAAAGGACTTATCTTAAAATGGAGAATTTTCTGATCAATTTTCTATTTGGTAGAATTGCAGCCAAGTGTCTGTAGTAAAAAGTTTCGCTGATGCTAAAGGTGGAGATTGATGACAGGTCCTGCCACTTGTGCTCATGAGACCTTGGGAGAGCACTTCCCTGAACATCACCTGTAACAGGAAGATAACATGATCGTAAAGTTTCAAATGAGCAGAAAGCTCTGCATATGCAGTGCAAGGAGGCCGGTTGCTGTCAGCCTGGAAGAAGTTAGGCGCTTTCTCCTAAGACACTGACTTTGAGGTCCAGAAAGCCCACAGCTGCTTTCCAATCTTCTTTGCCTGCTACCTTCGGAGCAGACTAATATCTTAGTTATTAATCATCTTCATGAAGTTTTTAAATAAAGCTCCACCTTAATTAATTCATAGAAGGCAACTGACACAGTGATCCAGAATATTCTACATTTAGATAGCCTGCTCAGACAACTTACCCTTATGGACAGGTTTATAAATCAGTTAAAAATGTATTACTTTATAATGAAATTAAGGTCATGAGACTCTAGAAGGATCCCAAACAAGTAATTCCCTATTGCATATAAAAAAGAAAGCAAAATAGTCATTTGAAAATTCCTTTGTGAATATAAAATCAAAGTGAGCACTTGAATGCTCTAACATCATCACACTCAGATGGCAGGACAATGTGTCATCTCTCAGTAGTGACGCGTCTGGTAACAATAATCATTAACACTTAAGATTTCTGTGGCCCAAGCACTGTTCTAAGAACTTTGTATAGATCAGTTCATTTAATGTGTATTGTGAGAAAGTGCATTATTATCCCATTTCAAAATGAGAAGAAACTAACACAGAAGAGCTAATTAATAGACTCCTAAGCACAAATCCTGGAAATGATAGAGGGAGAATGAACTTAAGTGTAGGTCCTAAATTCATACTGTTGGTGATAGTATTTCTCTTCTGGAACAATGTTGGGTACAGGTCACTGCTGATGTCAGTTCATGTTTTATATCTTCATTGCTTTCTAGGTGTTGACTCTTCCGTCAAACTGACATCCATTTTTTAAGTGTGGTTTAGTCTTTTATCACTACTGGTTAGTGCCTGGTGTATGCTTGGAACGCTACTAAGTAGTCTGACTGTGATGAATTGTTGGAATTTAGAATCCGTTAGCTCTAAACACCAAATATAATACATGAATGAACAAATGGATAAAACTAACAGAGAATTTAAGTGGGTAATGAAAATAAAAAAAGGGGCAACACTAGAGAACCCAGGTGGATATGTGTTTTCTCGGAAGAAGTAAAGGAAGTGACACTTAAGGTCATAGCTGAAGAAAAAGGAAATAGGCAAACATACCAAGATGCAGAAGTAAATAGCAAAAGGGAATAGGAAGTGGGAAGAGTTGCGTGCAGGAGAAAAGAGCAAAGAAAAGAGGAGCTCATATTCTAGGTGTGTTAATCTATTCCACTGGTTCACAGCCAAATGTTGCAAGACTGGGAGCCACTCTGTCTGGTTGGCATATCTCTCCTCTGATTTAAATATTTTACTATCAGAGGGAAATCATAAAAAATAAAGTTTGCCAAAATGGGTAAAATAAATATGTTGACTGAAAAAGACAAATGTATAACATAAGGAAATAGAAGACAGGAAGCAAATTGGATTGGAAAAGATATATCATGAAAATACTAACTAAAGGAAAATTAATATACCAATCTATGACTTACAGGCAATAATAGGCCAAGATAAAAACATAGCATCATTACACTCTCAACATTTTAACTAACCAGGAGGGTATAAAAAATTTTAAACCAGTGTGAAATGAAATTTGGATTGAGAATATATACAGAACAAAATCAAGTAAAACTGTTGGCAAAAAAGTTAAATCCAGCAAAAGACAGTGAGATGTAAGCGTATCTTTCAATGACAGATCAAGTAAGCAAAAATGCAAACTAATTTGCATATTAATACTAACAGTGAGGAACAGTGACATACAGAATAAGGAAGCTAAACATGGTACTTCTTCAAGTAACAATAACTGAGGAATTGTCCTTCAGCCCAAAGATACAGAAAAGACTTAAAAGAATCAATATTACAGGAGGCCAATAGAAATCATAAGGAAAATCAAAAGATTGACAGCATAGACAACCTTCTCAGAGAACTAAAAACTAGATTAGATAGCAATGACAATAAAAAAGCTTGAAATGCTAGAAATTAAATTTTAAAGTAACACATGTATTGAGAAATTATAATAAAACAATATGTTCAGAAGTAAAACATATGTGAAAATTATACATAACATTTGTTAGAAACAAAAATATAGAAGAAAGAAAAATATTTGGATACCTATTGACAGTATTACAAATACATGTGAAAATAAATTAGGTTAGGAAATAATAAGTAGAAAGAAGATAAAAGTAAAGAAATAATGGAGAAAACTCATTAATATAAAAACATTAATATAAAACTCATTAATATAAAACTCATTAATATAAGAACATAGTATTAAAAAGAGGAAATCAATATAGCCAAAATGATTATTTTGAAAAGAATTAAAAATACTAAAACCTCAGGAGTAAAAAGTAGAAATGAAAATAAAAATAATAGATTTAAGATGAAAAAGAAACATACATGCAAGTTCTTTAGATATTAAAAGTACAGAAGTATATGATTAAAGTATTTATGTATCAAATCTGAAAAACAGGTGAAACAGAAACTTTCTTAGAAAGTCAGACACCACTTTGGAGATTGAGACACAAGAATCCTTATGAGTTCAAGGCCAGCCTAAATTGCATAGCAACACTCTGTGTCAAAAAAAAGAAAAAGTCAGATATTAGTCTGACACCAAAGAGTAATAAAATATGATTGATATTTGAAATAGGTTTAAAATTCTTCCCATTTCAGGAGAAATATACTTTCAGGACAAATCTCTTGGTAAGAGGAACAAAGAAAAGAGAGGGTGTCTTATTTATTTTTCTCATTGCTGAAACAAAATACCTGACACCCAAAGTTAAAGGAAGAAAAATTTATTTAGCTCACAGTTTGTGGAGGTTTCAGTTCATAACCAGCTGACTCCAAGGCAGGGTGGCATGGCAGAGGAGCAACACAGAGGAGAGAGATTTAATGGTGGGCAGAGCAGCAAAGTAGTGAAGAAGTAGTTGCAGAAGCAGCAGCAGCCCTGACTTCGTTTTGTCCATTATGTTATATCCAAGCTGCCTGTCCTTGGGTGGGCCTCACCATTATCCATATCCAGAACTAGGCCAAACCAATCTCAGCTAATTTAGCAATCACCCAGGCCTACTCTCAGCACCACACACTAATCCCAGGATTACACACTCTAGATTCAACCACCTCCCAAAAGCCCCACATAGGACCACATGAGGTTTTAAGGAGGACAACTAGATATTAGCCACAAAGAAGGAGATGGACTCTAAACTGAGGTGTCAGGAATGTCTAACCCTGGCTTCACCTGCCGGGGAAGTTGGGAATGAAATAACCAGTGGGATCACTGCTTTGAACCAGGAAACCAAGACTTTTAAATATTAATACTATTACTACCCCTGTGTAGACGCCAGGTAAGCTGACTTTGTTAGCCAGCAAAAGTGAGGTGGCCTCAGGTGAAAGTGTTTAGTCTTAGTACTCCAGCAGCAAGTAGAGAACCAGGCAGGAAAGGGGATGTGAACGGGCACCAAGAACATGTTGAGAAAAGAGTTTGTACCACATACAATCTTCCCAGTGCTCAGAGATGAAGATCCAGAGTGAGTGACACCTGCATGCCAAAGATCCCTGAGAGTGTTTTCAAGATGCCTGAGGAAATGTATATGTAGAGGCAGAGAAAACGTGTATAACACTGATGTTTCCACTAACTACACAGAGAGCTAGCAGAAACCCTGAAGTGGACCAACAAGACTCTGAGTAGCATCCTATTTCGTCCTTCATCCTCTAGCCCAAACTTCTTGATGCACAGGTAACTGAATAATAAAACTGAGCTCCTTTTTATCAACTTCCTATGGAGCCATGAAGTCCAAGAAGAAAAGGATTTGTTCCATCATCTCCTGTATTGCAAAGATGTGTGTTAGACTTAGAAAGTAATTGAGGCTTCATGCAACACTCACAGGCAAACACTCAAAAGTCCAAATCAAATAATATTAGCAAGGAAAAATATATAGAGAAAAATCTAATTATATTGGAAAAAATAGTTCAGTCCCATTCCACTGTCTTAAAAGCTATTTAAGCCTTTCCCATGAGGCAGGATCCAAAGCTGCATTGTTTTTGAGACAGAGTCTGACTATTCCAGACTGGCCTTGAACTTGTGACATGGCCGGGTTTCACTTTAGATTCAAGATCCTCCTGTGGGGCTAGGAATATAGCTCAATGGCATAAGTGGTTGTCTGGCAAGCAGAAGGTCCTAAGTTCATTTGATTCTCGGTACCAAAAACAAAAACAAACAAACAAACAAAAAAAAAAAAACCCAAAAAACAAAAAAACAGTAGCAATAATAAAAAAGATCCTCCTGTGTGCTGAGATTTTAGGCAATACTTCCCACATCAGAGACTGAATTATTAATTTAGAATCTCTAAGAAAGCTTTAAGGGAATATTCAGGGAGTTTGTGTTGTGATTCCTAGAATTAGGGACCCAAGAGATGACTGTGTGATTCCCAATGAGGAAATCTAAACAAAGGAGAAAGGATGGATTGGAGTCAGAAGAACAGAGAAAGAGTAAAATATACCAGGGAAAGGCTGTCATAGTATCGATTTGAGAGAAAATATCTGTGATTCTAGAGGCTTGAAAATGCACTACCAGAGAAAATCTAGAGCCATCCACAATGCAAATGGGCTCAAGACAGCCTTGACAAGGGACAAGGGTCTTACCCTTGGAATCCATGTAGGAGCACACAGAAAGTGAGTACTGGTGTCCTGTGTGAAAAAGTCACCTCCATTTCCCTTCACCATGAGAGCAACTGGAAAACTCAAGTGTTTTTTTTTTTTTTATTATTGTTGTTTTTAAGTCAATAAAGTGGTCTAAGAGATCAAAAGCCAGTTATAATATTTCTAGTGTTGTACACAGCCACATTCTTTCATAAGATCCTTCTTCCAAAATTACTCTCCCTACCTTGGAAAAGCACTGGAGGATAAGAATCAGGGCAATGGAATGGGGGGAGTAGGAGGTAGACCTGGCAAAGCAAAAATCATGGTGGTGATTGTTCTCCTCTGGTGTATTGTTCTCCTCTTAGGATTTTAGGGCTAAAGGAGTTTGTAAGTAGGTATTCTAAATTTTAAAATAATGTTATTCTTGAGTCTAAAGACACCTCAAGTTCAAAAGAAGTGAAATGAAAGAAAAATGGAAGAAAAGGAAATGATGTAAGGAGGAAATAAGGGGGGAGGGTAAGTGGGGAGAAAGAAAGAAAAGAAGGAAGGAAGGGAGGAAGGGAGAGATGGGAAGGAGGAAGGGAAGCAGAGGGAAAAGAATGGAAGGAAAGGAAGGAAGGAAAATAGAAGTGGAGAGGAAGAAAGGAAGGAAGGAAGGAAGAAAGAAAAGAAAGAAAGAAAGAAAGAAAGAAAGAAAGAAAGAGAAAGAAAGTAGAAAGAAACAAAGAAAGAGGTATTGCTTTCTCTTAATTTCTCCCCAACTGCAGGCAGTCATAGTTAGGGCTTTTTGGAGGTACCTGGACCTAGAGTGTGTGGTGCTGGAATCAAGAGTGTGCCATTACTAAATTTAGTCCACTGATTGGTCTGGCCTAGATTTGAGTTTGTGTAACATGAAGGCCCACCGCGGGTGTGAGAGTCGCCTGCCCTAAGGGAGTGTACCCTTGATAGAATACAAGGGATGGAAAGAAGGCTGCTGTCAGTACTTGCTGCTTCTTTGCTACGTGGCTGCTTTGCTGCCTTCTGCCCATCATGGACTGTTTCTCCTCTGTGGTGCCTGCCAGCATGGCCCCCTGCCTTGGAGCCAGCCAGCCGTGCACTGAAACCTGTACAAACTGTGAGCTCCAATAGACCTTTCCTCATTTAATTTTCAATGTCAGATATTTTATCTCGGCAATGACAAGAGTAACTAAGACAATGAAAGAGCCATTTCTGTTTTCTTCTAAATGATTCAAATTCTTGTGTTCATCCATTCTGCTCTGTAGATTTCTGAATGTAACTATCCTTCTTTCGTCTTTTGTTACTAATCACAGTATATAACAAAAATGTCATCTTACCCCATCATCAACTTTATTACCCAGTAACTCATTACTCTGCTTTATCCTTTCATTTTCATTTATATTTATATGATAGAATCTTATTTTTTTCATTAGCTTATTGTCTACTTTCTTTGTCTCCTAGAATTTAATCTTGAAGACAGGCAATCTGATATTTTTATTTATCCCTGTGCATTATTTTCCTTGAGATCTTGCTGTATTAAATAGCATAAAACCGCTAGCTCTTGAATTATATGTCAAATTTAACATTGAATATTCTTCTGTGTGTAAAATTCTTTTCAAATCATAGTTTTCCGGACCAGTCATGAAATGGTTGAAAAGACAAAGATAATCTTGATAATATGTTTAAATATATACCAATGAAAATATTGTGCATAAATTATTTAACATAGCAAACTTTAAAAAACTGAAATATCCATGTTTTGCTGATCTTAAAGATATTTTCACATAAAAAGCCATACCTTTACCTATTCCAAAGACAAAAGACTTGAAAATGTTAACTTTGAAGAAATTCTTTGACTGAACTGAAACATAATTTATGAACATGCAGAAATAATCAGAATGTAAGAAGTTCATTGTGTTAATGAAAGTATATTACAAAATACATGTTATGGGAGGAGCACCAAAATCTTTAATCCTAAATCACAGTGAATACATCAGTTCTGCTAAGACTGCACCAGGTGATGCAGGGCAGGAAGCTGATACAAGGGGCTTTAGCTCAAACCTAAGTGTTCTCAGCTTTACAATGTGCTACCTACTCCTTCCAGCATTCTGTTGGCCTAATGCCTGCCCTGCTACAGGAGATAACCTGACCAAAATCCCCGCTCTCTTTGGACAACACAAAGCCCATGCAGGAACTGCAGAATCTGTTCCATTAGCATCCCAAAGCCAGAGCCCAGGCCAGAAATTCCCAGAACTCGAGCTCTTGGACTACAGTTCTGAACTGGACAGCATGCCTAAATTCTCCTTGTTGTAATTTGTTTCTTGAGGTTAACGGTGTTACACAATGCTACAGGCCTCCTGTTAAGCACAAGTTGACTTGGAAAATGCATCTGTCTGTACTGTAGCTGGGTGAGTTTTCATGAATATTTGAACACAAACCAGAAAACAATATAGGGATTTATCTTAAGATCAGGCTAAATGGCCAACTGTACATTGCCAGTCTCAAGGTGGCATTTTGGCATGAAACTCAATTTTCTCTTAGAATAATTTGCATTGGGATTATGGGCTAAATGTTCTCAAAGTGTCTAAGCAATAATTCTTTATGAGACTGCACTTTGGCATTTAACTGTAGCATATGCAAGCCTAACTTATGGGCTCTGTCCTTACGTTTATCCAAATTCTCTATGTAATGGTAGCCAACTTTTAATGAAAAGCATTACTTCAAGACATGATTTACTTGCTCTGTGCTTTATTTTCTACAGAGATTTGATTTACATTAAATGTAAACTTAACTTTTGCTAAGACTTTGGCTGTTAATTGATCCCTTTTGTAAATACCCAACATTCCAAAACACCTCATTTGTGGAAAAATAAAATGACAATAAATATAACTTGCTTTGTTTGATGTTATAATAACTGTGTATACAGAATGCCTTCCGTTCATATGAAACTTATATTTCAAAGTCTATCAGATTTGAGTCTCTAGTGGTGCCCCATGCGATACCAACACAAAGCATGGCAAAACAAAGAGAAAAAGAAAGGAAGAGAACTATTAAAAAGAAAAAAATAATTAGAGAGAATGAGTAGAGGAATAGAGAAATGTGTGGCCTGGAGAAAGTGCAGAAGCTGCACTATCTGGGTATAATGCGGTTATAATACTACATTGGTCAGCAACTATAATGTAAAAGGTAATGTGCAAGAGTTTTTATATGCTTCTCAGAACTATAAAGAGAGTGTGAGTGGATTTTAAACATTTTGATTAGCACCACAAAGATTTTAATGCTTTATTTAAACAGTTTGCTATAGGGCAAACACATTTGGTAGACAAGGAAAATGAAAGCATGGCATCAGTTTCTCTGTTTTCTATTAAGTAATGTTGCGAAGTAAGCAGAAGTTGGATTCAGATATCAGATAATTATCTCCACACTGTGTGTCACAGTAAATAATTTTAATTGGTTTAACTTCAGGGACCATTACTGGCCTAATTAGAAACATGAAAAGGCTACAAGTATTAGGAAATATCCTGAAGGAATGAGAACATTAGCAATTCTGTCAAGCCATTTTTAAAACAAGTACACAGTAGCAGCCACATTTCAGGGAAAGTCAGGGTACTTGAAAGGTGCTCTTAAGAAAACAGAGCCTGTGAGTTCTCAGTAAGAGAATTGTGAGAGGAAGCTCAGGAATGGTACCACACTGATGTGTAGGATGTTTGGGGGTGAAAAGCCTTGTAGTTTGTTTTGATTGCTGTTTTTAAAAGTGCAGGTTTTTGAAATAAAGGGTTGGTGATGGAGGTTGGGTAAATCCTCATCAAAAATAGACTGATTTACTGAAGGAAAAAGAAGATCTTTGAGTAAAATGGCTTTGCCCAATGACTTTCGGCATGCAAAAGAGACTTACTGAACAAAGAATTGACTTCTGTGTTTATTATGGTCTCATTTTCAGTTCAGATTCATGTGGGTCACACAGCCGTTGTTCTGTGAGGCACACATATGCAATACACAGCATGGCGTGGTTCATAGTTCGGAGACAGCTGTATGGTGAAGGGGAAGTGAGGTGCTCTTACCATCAAGTCAGATATGATGCTAAAATATCCCTTTGTCCTTTCCAGCGTTAAAATCCCTAGTTGAAGGGGTTAAATATCATTTGAGATACCTACAATGCCATTAAGATTGTAAATTAATAAGTAATAACAAGTGCATTGAATCTCTACAGCTGTACTAAAATTTTGTTCTGAATGTGATCTAGTTTGTATCTTTCCGTTTTCTGAAAAAGCTGATGGTTGAGTCATTTTGTTTGGGATACAGAGGTTTTAAGTGGACCTTGTCATCTTGAAATTATAAAGTTAATCATATCTTTTAGCTGTTTTTATTGATTTATATAAAATGGAATGGACAGAGAAAGGAAATACAAAAAAGAAGATAGTTACCTATGATTTTCTTTGAAAAATACACATAATTATACACTGTGGATATTTTGATATCTTTAAAATATGAAATCAGTATAATTGAGTATTTAAAATGACAAGACCATCAACAGTTTCAACCAAGTTTGTCTAATAAAAAGCCCTGTAGGTGTATGAACTCCCACCATGGTTCTTCCATGTATATATTCCTGGACCATTCATCATAGGCATATTTTTATTTATGTGTGCACAAAACTCATCTCTACCTTTCATAGTGCCTTTACATGGAATATTCTGTAATAATGCCATCAGTTATCATAACTATTTATATTTGTATACTGCTAAACTTCATCAAATTCTTGTTTGCCTTTATATGCATACACAGTAACTTAGACACAAATATTCCTAGCAAGTTTATAATTTATCTTCTCTGCCGTCATGTTTTATATATGTGGGTGTGTGTATATATACTCTCTATATATGTAGCATGTAGAAACAAAGAAATAATTCATGTGGATTAATGTTTAGCTACACAGTAGATTAATTGCTTGTAGATGTGTTGAGGGAAACACACACACACACACACACACACACACACACACACGATTGTTGATTATTATAAAATAATACTTACTGCCTGCCCATCAAACACATGTTCCATCTTTCAAATATCTTCCAAATGTAGGAGAGGGAGGGAGGGTGAGGGGGAGAATAAAAATGTGGTTGCTTATACAAATATACATGCTCGTATACGTACACAAACATACATACATATGTTCATAGATTTCAGCTTTGCCCATATGTTCCGAAAATAGCAGCCTGGAAAATTTGTACCCAACACATCCCACTCTCAGAGTAAGGATACAGATGAAGACACGTTATTCTGGTAGGATACCTAGGTTATTCACAGAGAGAGAAAACACTCCAAGACCCTTTATCCTTTCAGGCCACTTGACTTTGAAAAGCAGAGTTAACATGCTGTCTACTCAAAACTCCAGTTTTATGTCTTATGAAGTGTGGGAATATCACTTCTTATCTCCTCTTTCATAAAGTAAAACCTTCCACCCAATATTCAAGGATTCAGATAAGTGAATAGAGAAAAAAGTTATGCCATTAGGTCCAGCTTCATTAGCTTATCTACAAAACACTGCAAGATTCGCGAATGGCATGTTTTGTGCATAGTGACTAAAAGTTTTAAGTATTAAAATAATATCACCTAGGTTCTGAAGACACTACTGAACTCAGAAATTAGGAACCCTGTGGCAGTGTAAATGTAGCCTTGGAAGCCTGGCAGAACTGATGGGGAGGCCTGGCTTTTGTTTTCTATGAAGTAGCACTTAAACACGACCCCTTATCTAGATAGTGAGGTGGAAATGGAGTGGCAGGAAAGCAGAAAATGATGGATATGAAGCCCCTGGCTTACAGCTGACTCAGGACAGGATTCCTGCTCATAGACTGAGCTGTGCTGCAGCTTAGACACAGCTATGCGATGGGCATGGAGCCCTAATCATGCGGCAGGGAACGGTTCCTTCCTGCTATCAGGTAGGAAATAGCAACAGGAGGCACACAGTGGTGTCTTTTCCCTGGCCTTTGTAGCTGTTTTTCAAATCCCACAATGTATATTTATGCCCTTGTGCCTCTGACACGTTCCTGCCCATAGTTCCAACCTAACAGAGAAGAATGAACCCTAAATCCAACATAATTAATGCCCAAGTTCCTCTTCTACACCCCCTAAAGTCTTCCTGCTCCAACTATGGGCCTAAATTTCTCCTGTTCTGTGAATTTCAAACATCATTATCCCTTTTTTCCTGTTTTTATTTTAAGAATGTATTCTTTAATAACTCTAAGTTAAACTAAAGCATAAGAATTAGTGAAACAATTCTATGAAAGCAAATACTTTTAAAAAGCTGTGAGACATGGTGGCATGTATATGCACTGCCTGGACTAAGGGGCTGAGGCAGGAGGATTCTGGGGAATTTGAGGGCAGGCTGGACCTCGTAGCAACTCCTGTCTTAAAACATGAAAAAAAAAATGTTTTAAGCATTAGAAGTAGTTTTTATACTTTTGCTGTTGTTTTGCTTATTTGTTTGAGCTAGGGTTTTATTATGTAGTTCAATCTGAACTTAATCTCAAGATCTTTCTGCCTCTGATTTCTGAGTTCTGGGATCACAAGGATGCACCATCATACCTGGTTAGAAGAAATTTCTACTATTTTTGCTTTTGGGAGTTTTTTTTTTTTTAATTTGCATCGAAACAAATATTTAAACAGGGCTTCAGGTTAAAAAATGAACCAATTGCTCTTTAAAGGTCTTATAAAGTTTTACTTTACCTTCCTCCTGTCTCTTCAGAACTCAAAGTACATGAAAATGTACTTTGAGTATATATACAAAGTACATGAATATTCTTGTAGATTTAAATTGATGACATTTGAAGTCTTTAGAACAGAGTTTAGTAGCAGAAAAATTTCCAGTATAATGCACTAAATCTTCTCAATTAAACAATATACTTTACTGGAATTACAAAATGATTTGCTGTGAGAGTCTACAAATTCTGCAGTAATTTTTTTCTAGCCTGATTTAAAAAGGGTATAATTGGAGTTACTACTTTCAGTGAGTGTAAGTTTTAACCAGTAATTTTCTAAGACAGTTAGTTTATGTATCTACATTTACAGCTAGCCTCCACAAACCTGACTGGGCATTCTATAAGATCACGTGCCTAAAAGTCAAGTTCTTCAATCTGATTGTGAACCACAACTGATAGAGTGCAATACCTGTTAAGGATAAAAATCCTACAGGAAAGTGGCATAGGTGGCCTTTATCTCAATCAGATAAAAGCCATCTATGGCAAACCAGTAGTCAATATCACACTAAAGGGGTAAAAACTGAAAGTTTTCTCTCTAAAATCAGAACAAGACAAGGATGTTATTTTCCATCACTCAAATTCAATATAGTTCTGGAAACATTAGACAGAGAAACATTAGACATGAGAAAGAAATAAAAGGAATAAGGACAGCAAAGGAAAAAACTAATTGTTATTATTTGCAGAAGACATGATACTCCACAAAAAAGACTCCAAAAATTCCACCAAAAGATTTCTAGATTTAATAACCAGATTCAGTAAAATATCTGGATACAAAGTCAACACATAAAATCAGTAGCCTTACTGAACACAAATAACAAATTCACTGAGAGACAATTTAGAGAAACCACACTTTTCTTAATAGCATCAAAAATAAAAAAATACTTAGGAATCTAAAAAAAAGGTTGCAAAAGATCTTTATGCTGAAAACTACCATACTCTTAAAAAGGAGCTCAAAGAGGATGTCAGAAAATGTAGACATACCTTGTTCTTAGGAAGAACCAACGTAGTGAAAATGGCACTATTTCCAAATTTGTTACACAGATATAATGCAATCCTGGTGAAAATAACAATAGTATACCTCACACAATTAAAGAAAACAATCTTAAAATTCTTTTGGACCCAGAAGAAACCTAGAAGAGTCAAAACAATTTTGGGTATCAAAGACAATGCAGGAGGCATCACAATCCCTGACTTTAAAACATATTACAAAGCTACTGTGATAAAAGCATGGTACTAGCAAATAATAATAATAAATAAGACAGACCCAAGGATCAATGGAACAGTTTAGAAGATGTAGAAACAACTTCGAACATATTCAGTCATCATATCTTTGACAAAGGGGCCAAACATTTTCACTAGAAGAAAGATCACCTCTTTAGTAAACAGTGTTGAAAACAACTAGTTTTCCACATATCAAACACTAAAACTAGACCCATGTCTCTCATTATGTACTAAATTGATGAAAGACAAAGATTTTATCAAAAAAAACCTCTAAATGCAAGGAATATAACACAAAAAGTCAACAATTGGGATCTCATATTATTAAAAAGCCTTTATACAGCAAAAGAAATCACCAAAAGAGTGAAAAGAAAACCCACTGAGTGGGAAAAATTTTTCCAGTTCTTCAGACAAAGGACTAATATCTAGAATATATAAAGAATTCAAAAAGAAAGAAAAGAAAACCAGACCTACCAAATTTAAAGACCCAATATGAAATGAACACATACTTCTCAGATGAAGAAGCAGAAAGACAAATAAGCATATGAAAAATTTTCAACATTTCTTATCATTTGAGATTTGCAAATTAAAATAACACTGAGTTTATATCTCACTCCTGAAAGAATGGTTGTCATCAAGAAATCAACCAATAACAAATGCTGGCAGGGAATGGGGAATAAAGAACCATTGTTGGTGCGAGTGTAGACTGGAGAAATCACTGTGGAAAAGAGTGTGGATATTCCTCAAAAAGCCAAAATGGGAGGCTCGATTTCATCTAGCAACTCTCCTTTTTGATATCTTCCCAAAAAATTTGAAAACATCGTATGACAGTGATATATGCACACCCATGTTTACAGTAGCACAATTTGTAATAGCTAAATTTTAGAAACAGCTGAAACACCCAGTTGATGAATGGACAATATGCTTTTCATGCAGTGGAGTGCTATTCAACCACAAAAAGGCTAAATTTGACACATTTGTAGGTAAATTGCTGAGCCTAGAGACCATACTCTTAACTGAAATAAACTGAACACACGTAAATATCACATGGTTTCTCTGTGAGAAACTGAAAGTATAAATAAAGACCAGAATGTATAACAGAGATCATGAAATAGGAAGAAAATGCATAATTGGAAAGGGAACTAGAAAAGAAGGAAGGGGAAATGAAGAAACGAGAAGAAAAACAAATGAAAAACAGAAGGAAAAATGGAAAAGAAAGCTTTATTAAAAAAGATGGGGTGACAGGAATTGAGGGGAGGATAAGAAACTGGAGAAAAATGGAAATGAGATAAGGAATTGAGATGTGCAGGTAGAAAGTCCCTATGATGAAAGTTACCATTATGTACATTTAAAATGCACCAATAAATTTAATTAATAGTAAAACTAAAAACACAGCTCTTTGGGTTCTGTAAATTTCAATTCTTTGTGTATTACCAAGATTTTATATACTTTTAGCAAGCAGCCAGGTGACTTATGAATCAAATTCAGGAAGAACAGTAGTACAAATTTGTAATTATTTTTTTCCCTTTAGCTTAATAGATTTTAAAAACTAGAGTACCAAATATTTTTAATATTGTACAAATTTTAACTGTTTATGCTCAAAATTTTGACTGCCAAAAGATAAAATAGTCAAATATGGAATCTCAAGCATTAATTCATATTTTGATTCGGTGGCAATCATCAACTCAAACTAAAGTAATAGCAATATTGTTCCCTATAACAAGGTTAATAAAGATGTTATTATAAAGGGCAATATTGTGCCCTTATAAAAAGATTATTAAGGATATTGTATTGTCAGTAAATAAATAGACTATATTTTCTGTGGTTTTCAACTGATTTAATCATAAATTTTTATTTTAAAGAGATTTCTACTTTGTTTAAATCTTTGAAAAATAATATGTACAAGTTATAAAATACTCAAATAAATATAATGCTTTCTGCTTTGTCAGTGAATTATTTCTTCTTGTAAAGAAATTTACTTAAATCACTTTTTTGGTTGTGGTACATATTTCTATAACAACTTGAAAATATATTTGTTTGGCCAGGCATGGTAAAATTATTTAATTTTTAATTTCATGATCTCTAAAAAATCAATTTAGAGGCTAATACAGTACCTTTATTGTGTTTTCTAAGAAATGTAATTATATTTGAATATTATATCTTAAATAATAAAATTACTTAGAATTGTGTGGTTGTTCAGTAAACTAAGTGTACAGTCACGTAGTTATTTAATAATGTGTAAACATAAATACAAATTGAATCTTCATGATAGGTCACTATTAAAATTAAAATAATTTGTTGTATCTTATCCTATAAACCATACTAAGTGCACCTTTGAAAATGTGACAGTGATTTTCTTTGCCTAAATAATAGGTGATGTTTTTAACTGCAAAATAAATTGTGATTCACAATAGAATATCTCTGTAATTTTAATATGTGATGTTACCACCTTCCCATGTCATCTTAATGTTTATGTATATTTTATAATGCATTTTAAATTAGATATTCTTATAGTGATGTTGTTCTTACAGTGCTGAAGTGGACACTTCATATATACACATAAGTATAATCACATGATTAGTATTAGTTTTTAGTACAATAATCACTGCAGTGAAATATATATTAAAAGCTTTTGAATGATAGTAAATATAATGAATTCCCAACTTCCGTGACACTTTTACATGAAATTACTTTATTCTCTTAAAAATATATATTTGTATCTTAATTCTTTGCTCAAGTTCTGCGTCTATTTGCTTTTTCTGTCTAAATGTACAGGGCATTTTTCCTTCTGAATTTCAAATTCATGTAGTTGAGTATTTTAGGATACTCTTCTGTACAAATTGGATGGTTCATAATTCAAATGGTAGACACAAAGATAATAAGCAAGGGAAGACCCTTTCCCCTTGGAATTTGGTGTCTAAGTCACTTACTAAAATGATTTTTATATTTAGGTTATTTTCAAATGTTTATGACATTAAAACATCACCAATACTAATATATTCCAGATGTTACTTTTTTTCATGTTTCATAAGTCTATTTGTGCCCTGGTTTAAATAATCTGCACATATTTAATTTTATTCATTTAACACACACACACATAAAAAACCATACAAAATTTATGTATTTAGCTACACAAATGGCATGAACCACAGGTGTTTTAGAATTCAGAGGCCCTGGAGTGCACTGTAGCCTAGAAAGGTGAGGGGAGACTCCAAGGGAGGCTGAGCCTAGGTCTGCCAGTTCAAGAAAATATGGGATTAGCTATCGGATGGGAGCAGTGAGGAGGAGAGACATAGCAAGGTAGCACGGTATACAAGAAGGAGAACCTGTAGGTTCAACCAGCTGAAGGAAACTATGGATGAGGAATAATACAAGGTGTATTTGAAAAGTTAAGAGAGACTAAGTTACAAAGGACTCAAATACAAGGTTAGAGGCTTTAGTTCTATTTTTCATGTCTTTGAAGACTGTGGCTTGTGATGTTAAAAATAGAGGAGTTTAACCACATGATAAAAGACAGATCACAATAAGGGATAGAACACAAGAGGAGGAAGTATCCAGGCTGTTCCTGATAATATGCAGTTGTGAGGTCACGAAAAAGTGGGAGTGACATTGATAATGAGAAGAAAACATGCACTGAAGGGGAAGAGAGGCAAATTTGGTGGCAGATTGGATGAAAGATTGAGGGAAGAGCAAAAGTAGATGAGGATAGAGAAATTATTAATCTGTAAGACTATGAAAATGAAGATAATCTGATCACAAATGGGCCCTTGTGATAAGAAAGCCAGATAGACTTGCTTTCGGCTTGTGTAGTTTGAGGTTAGCATGTGAGCTTGTAATTGGGGCTCTACAATTACATCAGAGACCAGAAGTACAAGGGAGATCAGGCTGATTTATTTGTCCTAATCAAAACAAAATGTGAAGACAGATACAAAGTAAAAACAGCATAGGAGCAGGTGATAAGGTTGTTTGAAGTGATCTGAATGTGTAGAAATACTGTGGATAATAAATATTAAGAAGCAATTAGAGAGGTGGGAAGAGGGCTTCAGTTTCTAAAAACTTCAGCGATAGCTCAGCTTATTCAGAGCCTACTGTGTGCTCTCAGTGGAGGTTTGCAGAGAAAAAGGACAGGAGATTTGGAGTCAGAAGTACCATTTGGAGGTAAAGGAACAAAAGACTTAGTCATATCATTAAGGAGATTGAGTTAAAGAGAACACATTTAAAAGTTGCTTTAATGAAAGTGAGGGGTTGGGAATGCAGCTCAGTGGCACCGAGCTTACCTGGCAAGTGCAAGGTCATGGGTTCAATTCCCAGCTTTAAAAAATGGGGGAGGGGTACAACATTATGTGGTCCAGTTTTTAGATCAGCAAAACTAAAGTGTGTACTTCTCAAAGTTATTTGACACATGGAACATTCAGGAAATAATATACTAACTATAATAGTTTAAAATCAATTTCAAAAGTTTTTCCTAGACACATACAAGTGAAAGGTTGTATTTTCAAATGGATTAGAAAACACTGATCTAAAAGCAAAATAACTTTTCTTTACTGCTTTACTTTCCCCATGTTTTTGTTTTGTATCCTGCACTATTGCTGACTGGAGACAAGGCGACCCTGATTTAATTTTTATTCTGTGATAGGCTCTCACGAAGATGCTGACGACCCAAGCAAGCCACCATCAGACTTGCAATCCTCTTGCCTTAGCATCCCAGAGTTCCTTGCAGCACTTTGAATTAATAAGCCCTGTGAAAACTTAAATGCGGAAGGTATAATATGCATTTTGTTTCATACAAATATCTTTCATGCTTTTGGTACTCTCAAGGACCTGATAAAATGTGGTTTCTGTCGTTCTGAAGACGTGGTGGTTTGTCTTCTTGTAAAGACAGGAGAATTAAGACTCAAACTACTGAGAACACAGGGATCAGGACACTGAATCCAGCGAAGATGTATAAGAAAGGGCAACAACGGAGATTTTCAACTCCTGCCAGGACCTGTTGTCACTGGGGGAAGAAAGAAAAGCCCACGGAAAGTCTGCTTGAGAAGAGAGCGTAAGGAACCCACAACGCTGAGCTCAGGTTGAACTGAAAGGACAGGGGAACACGTGTCACAGTCTGCAAAAGTTAGGTGCACCTCATGAGTAACCAAAGAAGGCGACAGGGCAGACGCTGCATGTGAGTTACCATACAGGCCTGCAAATGATGTCACTGAACATATGAAGGGTTATAGAGGCTAGACTCTGAATAGCTCTAAGTGTGAGAGTTAACTGCTATGTGTTAAATTGACCTGAGTGAATGCCAACTAGCACCGCATGTGTCTGGATGATCAGAATTAGGACCACAGACAGAGGGAAAGACACGGACAGTGATGGATGTAGGGGGCACCAACCAACAGGCCTATAGCCTAGAGACAATTAAAATGGAAAGAAGAAGGAAGATTGTTCTTTTTCTGCAGAGGAGCTGTGGTTTTCACATCAGCCTTCAGCCTCGGGCTTCCAGTGTGGACTCGTCCTCCCTCCAATGTAGCTCTTCCGCGTCCTGACGCAGAGCCCCACTGGTGCTCCGGTGCGAGCCTCTAGGCCTTTGTCTTTTCGCTGCTTCTGCATCACTGGACTTGTCAGTGTGTGAGCAGCCGGTCTGGAGTCTTCCTCCTCTGATTCCACAGACGGCTTTTGGGACGGTTCCCCCTGCTGACCCCTAGGCCTACATAGGAAGTCCCTTCTATATTGTAATTATGCATATATTTATATGATTCTGTCCCTCTAGTGAGCCCTAAGACATCAGGGAAGTCAATGAACTCAGATATTGCATACCTATTTCTAAACACAGTTTTAAATAGTGACTTATGGGAAACAGGATGACATCACCATTACAATATATGGAATTATATTACAGTATCACTGAAGTCTTTCTTACCTGAATATCTTCATTGAGAAAAAAAGCTTTTTAATTTTGAAGTGACCTTTGAAATCAAACAATGCTAATTCAAATAAATGCATTCACTCTGATTCTTTTACTTGATTTCTCATTTAAGAGGAAGGGAAAACAAGCATTATCCCGGTTTTCACAGTCGCTTTTGGGTCCCTGCAGTTTGGCTTTGTCAAGTGAGTCTTATTTTCCTGTAAGACTTCCAAATGCCCCAGCAGTGCGAAGTGGGGTTTATATCTGTGACTATCTCCAAGTTTCTTTATCTGTCCTTGGCAGCAGGTTTCTTATCTGACAGCCTTCTAATTATGGAAGAAGTTGCATATTAATGATTCAGGACTTACATAAACAACTGGCCTTGGAGAAATCTAACAAACCAACTTGTAGGGTTTGATTTTGCCTAATTAAATGTAAATAATGTCAAATGTTGTATATTCCAGGATTTCTTCAGAACCCTATGAATTTTTTTTTTATGTACACAAAGCATTACGAATTCAGGGTTTCTAGCAGGTATCTTCTAATTCAGCCATTAAGATAATATGCTTTGACATCAGAGACGCTCCACGAACAGGAGGTAGCGGCACACATGTGCACACTAAATGTTTATGGATGCAAGGTATAATTCTCAATTGTTGGTTTTCAGTTTTTGATTCTTCCCTTTGAAGTTGGCAGCTTGTACATTTTCATCTGAAGTTTTGAATCTGCATCATGCTTTGAAGGAACAAATGGCCTCCATGTGGTGCTTGGCTTCCCTTGCCCATCTCTATTATCCCGTATCAGGATAAAATGCATTCTGACACAGTTTTTTCACTTAAACATATGTACCTGATCCTTTCCATTGGCCCTGTGCTGACACATGCCTCCATTTAGTGACTTGTGCAAGGAATACCATTGAGGAAAAATAGCATAATTAGCTTTCTTATCAGAATAAAATGTACTTGAATTTTATTTAGATAGTGTGATAGGAAGAACACGTGTGTGTGTGTGTGTGTGTGTGTGTGTGTGTGTGTACATGTGGTCATGAGTGCTTGACTTCCAAAGCAGCATTCAGCATAGAGATTCCAAAGGTATTTTGCAACAGAATTGAGGCTAGTGACAACCCTTAGGGATGTGGTCACTGAGCCACCAGGATCCCTGACTCAATATGAATTTTGGGGAAGTTTGTCATGTGAGGGACAAGGTTGTTGTATAAATAGAGGAGGTCATAAGTGAAGCAAAGACAGAATTTGTGTAAAATAATAAAAAATCAGAAACTTTACTCCCTTAGCAATGGGGTCTTCAATCAAAGCAAAGTTATTCTGATCCTGATAGTTGTATTTATTTTGCTTAGAAAAAATGGGGAAGAACTGGTTAAAGTTATCCTAAAAAATTATTTATTAGCCTTTTGGGGGCATTCTTTATGCTTTGTGAGTTAATGGGTAAAGAAAAGTACAAAAGATAAAGAAAGGCATTACAACAAAAGACTGTGTTAAAACACCTTTAAAAACAATGGTACCCGAAGATCAAACTCACAACCTCACACTTGCAAAGCAGGTGCTTATGCTGCTGAGCTAAATCTCTGGCCCTAAAAACACCTTTTTTGAACATGGTATCATACTGAATCCGTATTTTCTTAACCAGTCTTGCAAAATCTATGAAGTATAATGGAAATACAAAAGGGGAAAGTTAGGTCACTGATGCCAAACCTTGGTTCAAGAATGTCATACACTATTATAATGGTTAAGTTGATACTTTTACTAAGATTCAAATTCTCCAGTTATGAAATAGAAATAGTACTTCTCATGCAATCATGTGGCTGTATTTTTAAGTAAATGAAGTAGCATGTGTAAAACAACTGAAGAGTACATGATATGCATACAAGGAAGAGTTTTTCACTCTGAGTTAAACCTGTATCCTGAATCCCACTATTTCTACCCAACAATTACCATTAAACAACTGTCAGGAAATAGTAAAACAAATATTATATCATAACATAGAAATAATCAAGAGCCTATTTTCCTTCTGTTCTGCAGAATAATTTTTTTCAAGAAAATATCAAAATAGAAAGTAAATGCTAAAATTGTCTGCTGTTTCAAAATGGAAACATTCACTTTTAATCACTTGAATTGTTATGGTCTTTTAATAATAATACCTATGTGTGTGCTATTCCTTTAGGGCTTACTGTGTCTTATGCAATCGTCTACATGATAGGACAGCAGCAACTAGATGAGAGGCAGGGCTTTACCCTCAGGAAGCTTCCCATCTTGTGAAAGAGATGAAAAGTAAATGAATATAATGAATAGAACATGATGGAGATGCGAAGAAATTAATTCTTGTGGAAAAGCAGACAGTGACCAGATTGTGGTGATGGTAGTTATTTGTGGTAGGAGATAAAGAGTAACTTTTCAGTGCAGGGTGATATTTCTGCTCAGCTCCAGAAATTACACTCAGAGCTTGAGACATTACAGCACGAAAGTGCTTTTGTCTGACAAAAGTAGGTAGAAAAGTTTTCAGGTGTTAACAAACATGATGTTTTGAGAACCTAGTGGATAATCTAGTGTTTTTGGAGTCCATAGAATGAGATTGCGTGTAGAGCAGAATGAAGAAGGGAAAGTAGGTGTGGGTACGTGTAATCTAGGACTTGTTAGGAGTCTGAATTTTACACTAAGAGTATAGAAAAACCAGCAAGACACTCTAAGTAGAAAAGAGGTATGATGTGGCTTACTTTTTAAAAACAATCAATTTTAATTGGCAATCCCAAGACAGAAGAACAAATACCAGTTAACAGGGCATCCTAATCCAAATGAAAGATAACAAAGGCAAAGCACTAGGAAGCTAGTTGTGGAAACCAAGAAATTATTGGATTTGGTGTGTCTTTGAAGACACTGTGAATTAAGTCTTAATGAGATTTGAAAGAAATCAAGAATGACTTGCAAAGTTGCCCTGAGAAACTGGAGGAGCAGTTGCTGAGATAAAAACCAGAGGAGTTATTCACCTCAGCACTTACTGATAGGCATTTGTATTTTTTCAAAAGTTTTATGTGTTTCGTGGGTTAATTCCATTTTATTATAATCTATGATCCTTCTCTTACATATTGTTGGATGTATTGTGAAGTTATGTTTACAAATACTCATCTATGTGCAAGAGACATATTACTGTTTAGATTTTCTTTCTTGTACACTGATTTTTTTTTACCAAGATAATTTTGGGGAATATTTCTAATTTTTTAATTCCCTAGGAGATTTTGAACAGAACTAGTAACTTCCTTTTAGAAATGCTTGGTGAAATTTATCAGCAACACCATATGGAAGTGGAATTTTGTTTTTGGAAAATTTTAAGCCATTATCTAATCTAATTTAATTGGTATAGGCTTATCAAATTTATTTGTTTGTTAATAAGGGGAGCTTTGGAAATTTTTTGCTTCAAGTATTTTGTCTGTTTTTCTTAAATATTCAAATTTATAGAAAGAAATTTTCTCATTACATTATTTCATTTTCCTTTAATATCTTTAATCTATAGTGATGCCCTCTTTCTCAATTTTTACAGTTATAACTTGGTTTTTTCTCTTTTTTGATTTTTCTTAATAACCTTTCTAGTGCTATTTCATTTTCTTGATTTTTCCTCAAAGAACTAGACTTTTATTTCGTTTTTTTCCCACTGTTACAACTTTTCATTTCTTATGCTTTATTTTTCTTCCTTCCCTGATTTCTAAATTTGGGAACATGGATACTGAATTGTCACCTTTACTTCCTTTGTAGGAGATTTAATGTTATACATTTCCTCCTAAATATTGCTTTAGCTTCTCCTTACAAAGTTTAAATGGCCTGATTTTAGTTGTATTGAGTTAAAAATACTTTCTAATTTCCATTTTAATTTCATCTCTAATCTATCTTTGATTCAGAAATATATCATTTAGCTTCCAAACATTTAGAGGCCCTTCTGAGATACTGCTCTACTTAACTTCAAATTTAATTCCTCTGTAGTCTGAGAAATGCAGAGGTTACATACTTTTATTACTCGAATCCTTTTGAAATAACGAGACTGAGTACCCACTATGCAGTCTGTCTTGGTAAGTGTTCTGTGTGCACTTGAGAAGAAATGGTGTTCTATTTATTCACATAGATTACCCCATTCAGAATGCCAATTGGATAATATTGACTCTCAGTGATATTCAAGGCTAGTCCACCCTTGTTAATTTTTTATCTACATGCTCTGTCAATTATCATGAGATTGATATTGCAACCTGAACATAACTGTGGGTTTGTCAATTTCACTTTACAGATCTAAAAGTTTTTATGTTTTGTGTCTAAAACTGTATTATAAGGCAATAAAACATTAGAATTCTTTTGTCCTTCTGATTGACTACTTTGTCCTTATGAATCTGTTTTTGTCATTTTTACAATATTCTTTGTTTCTGTAATTTATTGTGATTTTGATAGTTTCCTTTTGACTAGGCCAAACATAGAATATAGGTTACATTCTTTCATTATTGGTATGATTAGATTCATTTTACTATATGTGTGCTGTTTTACACTTGAATTTTTTTTTGAGTTTTTCCTTAATTAAAATTAAGAATACTTTTTCTATAATTTTCCTAATTTTTAAATTATTTTCTTTGACTCACTACTTTGCTAATTTGGTATTTTCTTTAGTTGTTTTGATTATATATATATATATATATCTTTAAATGATTACAGTCTGCCTTCTGATGATAGTATCTTCATACATGTATAGTATCAGATACTATAAATAGGATATTTATAGTATTAGAATTAGTCTTACCATGCATCTTCATACATATTATTACAAAAGCACACTTCCATTCCTCTTTACTTTCAGATCTTTCTCATAAAATTTGCTTTTGCATGCAATATATCCCCAAATACATTATTTTAGATGATTACATTTTTCAGTAACTTGAGCAAGAAATCCCAGATAAGAAAAATCTTTTGAGAAAAGTAGCATATATATTTTCCTATGGAGGTAAAATTTCATGCACTCTTCTTTTGTTTGTTGACATTTATTCCAATTTGCCATTTTCTTATTGCCTGAATGACTTTCTTTAAAACTACTTTTAATACTACTCTGCTATATTGCTAAATCCATTTAGCTTTTTGTTTTTATATGTTCAAAACATTGTTTGCCATCACATTTCTTTTTAAAAATGTATTTCCATATGCCTGGAATTCTAGGTTGTTGGGATATTTTTATTTTTCAGGAATTAAAAAAAAAATAGTGATGGTTTTCTGACTTCTGGCTTTCATTTTTTTTCCAAAAGAAGTTTGCTGTCATCTTTTTCTTTGTTGCTCAGTTGGTAAAAATACCCTTTTTTTAAAAAAAAAAAAAAAAAAACTCTTTTTGTACTTTCCTTTTTATCAGTCATTGTAAACAATTTATTGAACTGTTTTTGATATGCAGATTAATGGTATTTATAAAATTGAATAAGTTTTCAGCTTTGGCATCTTTAAATATACCCATTCTCCTATCATTAGGGTCTTCAAATGCACATTTCTTTCTTCACCTGAATTTGTTTAACATATCTAAGGTTAGTTTTATTTCTAAAAAATATTTTTTTCTATCTACTTCATTTTGGGTAGTACCCATTTCTATGTTTCCCCATTTCTCCAGCTATTTCTTCTACACAATTGAGTTATCACAAGTCTCACCCAGTGTAATTTTTAAAATCTCTTATGTTTTCATTTTTGTCTCTAGAAGTTTTATTTGGTTATGGTTATCTTATGTATTTCATACATTCATTGGCATTTTAAAAATGCAAAATAATTATAATAACTGTTAATTTCTTTCTCAACTCATCCTCATATTTATCTGTTTTGAGTAAGTTTTTATTAATTAATGAGTCATTATATATCATGTTTTCTTCTTTGCAAGCTTGGAAATTTTTTATTTGATGACAAACATTACTAATTTTACCTAGCTGCATGTTGGATATTTTTATTTCTACACACATCCTTTAAATTTGCTTTGGAATAATATTAAATTATTCAAAAGTAATTTGATAATTTTAGGTCTTCTAGATTTTTTGGCAGATCTGAAACAATGATTTATCTAGGGCTAATTATTTCCCAGTACTGAAGGAAGTCCTTCCTGCAAAGCCTATTATGTGCCCCATAAGTTAATGTGGTTCCCCAGTCTCACTAGTGGGGAACAGGCATTTTTTTCCAAGCATTTTGATCTCTAGCAGTGTTCTCTTTAATCTTTTCACAGGTTCCTTCTCTGGGCTCAGGTGATTTCCTCCTATACCATCTCATCATAGCTGTACAGAGAATTTTCTGCAACTCTTTGGGATTCTCTGTCTTCTCTGGAATTCTGCCCTAGGAAATCTACCTGACTTCATCTTTTAAGGCATTCACCTTTGTCTCTTTGGTGCAGGGAGTGTACTGGGTCCTTCCTGGATCTCCTTGTGTCTTCTCGTCCTTATAGCATGGTCTGGAATCTCTTTCAAGGCAGTAACTTGTGGCAATAATGAAGCTTAACTCATTGATTCCTGGTCTCTCACCATCTTGTGCTATTTGATTTCCTTTGTCTTTGAAACTATTTTTAAAAAATATTTTCTGTAACTTGAACCTAGAGAGAATCTTTGTCCATTTGGTGCCCCTGGAAGACCTCTAGAGTGGTAACGCATGAACAGTGGAAACTTACTTTGATTGGTTTGAGAGGCTGAAATCCACACTTGCTGGGCTCTATCTCATGAGTGCTTTGTGGCTATGTCATCCAAAAATCACTCATGCCACCATTTGTGTCATGGTGGAAAGTATCACCTAGAGAGAGCTCATGCTCATTGTAAAACAGCAGGAAGGAAGGGGCTAAATTTGCTGGTAAAACAAACCTACACCCATGGTGGTGATGTTAATTCATTCATCAGGGTAGAGTCCTCATGACCTGATCACCTCTCCTCACTGTAGCATCATGTTCCCAACACACGGATTTAAAGGACAGCCAAGAGTAAGCCTGCTCCCTGTTACTTCCTCTGGGCCAGAGGGTGAAATTTTGTTTCATTTTGTTCTTGGCAGTGGAATAAAGGCCAGTACATCTACTGAGAATGAGAAAAGGCAGAGGAATTTGAGGTCTAACAACAGAAGTAAAGATATAAAATTGATCTAGCAGAAGATACTAAATCAAATCTACTTCTAATACCATATTACCACTGCTACGCATTCTACTTAATGTTAAGTAACTTCAACACAGTTTTGTGGGAAGAGCTAAAAGGTGAATATACATAAATTTAAAAATTTGGAATTACTCATGATATCCTTGCCTTTATTTTATTTTTTTTAAAATGCTGAACCCTGTAGAAAGTCTGGTCTGTCCAGTTTTATGTGCAGTTTAAATAAATAATGATTTCAATTATTTGAAACTATTAATTGGTTGATTGATTCTCAGATACAATTTTTAAAGGAAAAATTGGAAGCTGATACATTTAACAAATATTTCATTATAAAAAGTAGACAACAATTTGGGTAACTAAGGTAAAGGAAATGGCAACTGAATAACTGAATTTTTCCAGTGATGGCTGTTAAATTGAGGAAGGAAAACTGATAGGTGTTGTTTGCTTTTTGTTTGTATATTTTTATGCATTGTTTTCTATGCAGGCATTTTGCCTTCTAATAGACAAAATCCCACTAGTTCATGTATTGTTCATTTTTATGCTATTTTCAAGATTTATTGCTCTTTATATTTTCCTTATAGCATCTTTTGATTCATCTGTTCCGTCGTCTGTGCCCCTAAAATGCTTGCTTTTAATTTTCCTCCAGATATCGTGAAGTATGTTAAAAATAATCTATATTAGCTTCTGATTTACCTTTTGACTTTACAGTCATGTGTAGTGTCTGAGCACAGTATTTTTATTTCAAGCTGTTTATATTATGCCACTGAGTCAAGTAAAAACACATTGAAATTGATGTAGTGTTTGTTTAAGTTTTAGGAATCTTGCATCTTGCTTTTTCTTAATTATTTTTGACATACTTAACAAATATTCAATTATTTTCTATAAGATCTGATAATTTTACACTTTTCCAAGTTTCTCACATTCTTTTCTTTTTATTTAAACTTTGGATTGGTAAATCATAGTTATATATATTTATGGACCCTGATGTGATATTATAAGTATGTATTCAGTGTGGAATGATTTCAATTAGCTAATTAGCTTCCATCACTGCGCCTATTTATTTTTTTGTAGTGAAAACAGTTCAAATTTACTCTCAGTGAGTGTTAAACATGCTGTACATTATTATCAACCATAGCATCACGACCATGCTATGCCACAGGTCTCAAAAGTTTATTCCCTTTTCCATTGAAACTCACTGTGGCTACTGGATCACATCACTCCACCCACCTTCCAACAGCCTTCTGGAGCTATCATTCTGCTCTCTACTCTTACATGTTTCTGTATTTTAAATCCCACATATAAATGACCTTTGTCACATTTTAGGGTCACAACATAATAGCCGACCAAAGGTTGAAGCAAGGACAAGTAATTTATTTCTGTAATCAGCAACTCATTTTCATCATTAAAATTTATGTAAATAAAATGAAGAAAATGACAAAACCATCAAAAGCATCATCTACCTGTTCGATGCCTTCAACTGATGATATAACTTTTAGATATTCAGGAAAGAAACATCCAAATGTGAAATGAATCAGGAGATCATTATGGATTTTCTTCTGTGACAGACAGTGAAATACAAAATTTTTTATGGAAGATAAAGAAGCAGAAATGGTTTCTGCAGAGAACACCTTGAGAAACACTTGGAAAGACACATAGTTAAGTGGAGGGCTAGGTATGTGAAAGTTAGGAGATGATTTAGCTGGAGTAGGAGATTTTCAATGAGAAACGATGAATGTAAAGTTGAACTTGGGTAAGATGGTAAAGGGAAAACCTTAAATTTGGGGCTAATTAAAGGTTTGGGCTGTTTCAAAGAAGGCCTGATAAGCTTACCAAAAGATCACCCAGATATCCTGAGTAATATATAACATCTCTTTCAAGTTAATAGCAAGGAGTTAATTTTTATCAATCATGAGGAGCTGAAAGTGGTAGTTTGGTCAGTCTTGTCAACTTAAAAGGGTTATTATAACTAGGTCCTTTCAGTCTAACCATGTGATATCGACTTATTTGAATTCTATAAATTATGCATTGAATATATTTATGAGCATCTTTATTTAATCTAGGATTAGATGAGCCTCTGAGAAAGAATTTTCTGGTCTTCCTAAATGATTACACATATTTAACAGATGCACCTGAGTTTTAGCTATTTTTAAACTCCTCCCTAAATTTGTCTGAGAGTAGTATATGACACTGAAACAGTCCAAAACATTGGACAAAACAATTCAAGAATTTGAGAGAAAAAAGCTTAGCATGTGTTATGATTTCTCCTTTAAAGGAATATACTGATCAATGCTGTGTCACAGTGATTTCATCAGAAAGTTTGTTTAATAATTTGGCAGTGGTTCAATTACAAGGAGTCACGTTAAGAATTTTCTTGCTAACTAAGAAGATTCTTGTGGACTGCATGGAAAGTCCTCCTCTGCCCCCATCTAGGAAATCTGCGCTTAAAAGGGAGATTTCTGAACCCAAGAGAATACTTGTTCATTTGAAATGCTATGAAGAAGCCCACAACACAGTGAATGGAGCATCAAGAAAATGTAAACATCTTTATGCTGGTGGAATTCCCTAAATGCAGTGCAAGGCTCTCCTAATACCAAACAGCTGTTTCATGTGTTTCGACAACCAAGCATAAGGAAAAATACTGCTCAGACACCTTAAGTCATTTCAAATCAGTTTAAAGCATCTTTGGCGCCCTTAAATATTAATGAAAGTCAACAAGCAGCATTGAAGACCTTGCCCTTCAGGGACTGTCACTGGTCAGCTCCTTGCTGTTTGTCTCCTGGTTAATCAAATTACGGTATCATTGTTGCATTCATACCCTCTACCATTAATGATGACTGTCTGCAAAGCAGAGGATGTTCTTGGTATCAAGGCACATTAAGCCTGGGGGAGGTGGGGGAAGGGCGCGCTTTCGCCTACATCGCTCCATGTGAAGTAGAGGTGTAGATGAAGATCAGTGGCAGAAATCAACCTTTAATATGTCTGAAAGCCACTTCAGGTCACATTATCCCAGGCAGAGAGGAAATACACATGCAAAGATGAAACAGAAGCTATAACCGGAAAAGGGTAATAATGCTAATTTCTTAAGTTTGTTTCCTTCCATACAGAATCTAGATATTAGTTTCATCCTTGACACATGTGGAAATCACTTCAAAACAAATCCTCCTGCAGTAGAACTAACTGTTCTCGAAATAAAAAAATATGCATGTTCTGCGTAATGCTGAAACTACGTATCCCCTGTATTTCACAACACATTTCTTTTCCCTCAGCATCCAAATGGTTAAAATGAAGAAGCCAGGTTATTACACATTTCAATTCCAGAGTCAAATATAAAAATTTCTATTATAGGGACAATTAATTACATCTCAAAATGGCAAATGTGCATCCTTGTCAGGTAGAGTGTACTCTGATGGCCTTTCCTCAAACACTGAATGTGGAGATTTGATCTCTTCTAATGGTGCTGAGAAAAGGGTAATTACGCTATGGTCAAAGCTAATTTGCTTTCTGCCAGATGAACTGTTGTATTTTATTGTACGCTGACATTTTAAAGTAATTACGGCACTGTTGACCTTAGACAATTCCAGTTGTATCGCTGTCTACAGCTGCAGAACTCGGTCTACCTTTGGCTGGCAGACAGTGGCTGTAACGAGGTAATGACACGGACAAAGAGCACCATATGGGGCTCCTTTGAGATACACAAAGCCCAGTGAAAGGAAACAAGAAAATTTTAACATCATCATTACACTCACACATCTTTGCAGCCATAAAGGACCCTGTCCGCACATGCTGGTGCACACGCACAGGGACACAGAGGCACACAAATAACACATGCACTTTGCCTGCTGCTGTCTTAGGTGTGTGCGTGGGTGTGAATGAGCATGTGTGAGCATGCACATGTGTGTGTGTGTCTGTGAGTGTGTGAGTGTGGTTTCTTTTGTAAATGGCAGCATGCATCAAGAAGAAAAAGAGGTCAGGTAGAACTGAACGTGACGGACTGGTCTTCCACTGACACGAGTTCAAAGGCTAAAGACTATTGATTGAGATAAAAGCCCAGGTTCTTATCTAATGTTAAAGACACTCCTTGTTGTCTGAAAGCCATGCACATAATTAGACAGAAAGAAGAGTACTTCAGCCAGAAAATCACTACAAACTGAGCTTCATTAAACTTAGATATTAGTTCATTTAAAGGAAGAAGTTATTATTCATTAATATATTTTAATAAGCTATCTCCTGTCTTTTCTCAAGTAGGAAATAAAAATGTGTTCAGAGTTCGGTCTGGTTAATGTATCCCTGCAAAGACAGCAAAATAGATTAATATCATTCAAACGAATTGTACTTCATCCTCTTCAAGAAAAAATGTACAGGATATTGAAGTATGGCATTGTTGTCAAGAAGATGAGCAAGAAAACTGAGTCTTAATACCATGTTAAATATTTTATTCTGTTTGCTAGGATATATGAAAATGGACTATGGAAACGTGAGCTCACTTGTAATAAACCATGGGTGTTGCCTAGATCATAGCTTATAGTCCACTTACATGACAATTACATGCAGCGAAAGAAAATCAATTTATTTCCTATTGAATTGCATTTATATCATTCAGGGTTTCCCCACCTCCCACAGTAATTAATGGAAGGGTGAATATGTCATTTCTTTACCTAGGGAAAAATGAATACAAATTATATTAAAGCGATGCTATAGATAGTTTAAATTCTCAGTTTAAACTGTGAGGTTTGTTAAATTTTCTTTTTTTCCTAACCTTTTGGATTTTTATGAGTGTATGGAAATCTCTAAGGCAGTAGTTTTGACATTTTTATTTTTTTAAAGGCGAAGTACACTTCACAGAGTCACTAAAGAATTCCCATTCAAAACTGAATTGAATGGAATTAAAATATCTATTTCAATTATCATTTCTGAAGTATTTATGTTAGGTGGTTTGTAACTGAAATTTTGTCTTGTTTAATGTCAGTCAGAAAGAAATTCTAGAATAGGCGCAGTAATCTCTTTTAAACTGAATTTCTTTTACCTTTAAATTTTAGGATAGATTTTAGGATACATAGGTTGACATACATCCATTGTGAAAGGCTTAGAAAACTTTAATTCAATACAAATATTTTTAAAACTATGAAATTTCATGAGATTGCTGCTATTGTTACAATGACTTAACTATTCTCCTGCTGTTGTTTTCAAATAAATATATTCACTAATAATTATATAATAAAAATATGACCAGGAGAAAGCATCAGTATGAAAGCTTCTAAGTACATGAAGTGCTACGGTTTGCAGATGCAGACCTGAGTCTAGCAAAGGAAACCCAACTGGAAATGTAAGCAACTAATCTCTCTATATGCTGATTTTCTACTGTTGTTAGAAATAATACCTGAGAACCAATCGCTTTGTCATTTCAACATCCTTGACTTTGAAACCTCACTACATTTATTAATAAATAGAAATTGGAAGCCTACTATTCCATACCATTGGAAGTTTTAAAATAATCTTTATTTCTTTAGATGTGTTCATATGTAGAATTGCTGCTGTACTAATTCTGTGTATTCTCTTAGTCCCAAATGGTAAAACAAAGACAAAGAAAGGGGGTTAAAAAAAAAAAAAAGAAAAGAAACAGTTTCAGAAAGTTGTCTTTGGAAAAGAAAAAGAGAAAGAAAGAATCTGGGTCATATTTCTCAAAGAGGAGTAGAGTAAGGGAGATGCAGGAGGCCAGCAGTGACAGAAGCAGGAAACCAGTTCTGATGGACAGAGAGTGAGTGCGAGGAGAAAGGACAGTGACAAGAAGTAAGAAATCACTTCCTTGAATTAAGAGTGAGCGATGCAGCCGGAGGAGCAGGGAGACAGATAGATGGAGCTTGCCCTGCAGATAAGGAGGGCTCTGCACCAAGCCACACGAGTGTAAAAAGGCCATTGTGTAATAGAATGTACTGCATGCAAGGAGGTGCATGCACAGAGACATCTGCGACTCAGTCCTAAAAGTAAATCCCAATTACTTGGTAGCCGATAGCTAATAAAAATAAGTGAATAAAAGAGGCAAGACAAACAAAAAGACAAAAATATGTATATAATTGGATCTGAGTTCCAGTCCTCTCTGCTATCTTACTGTTATTTTTACAAATCTTTCCATGTGATACGTTAAACAACAGCCTTTCCATCTGTTTCGTGAAATGGACAAGCAAAAAAAAAAAGCTTTGAATATTCTGGAATAACTGCAGAAGGCTTAATGTGACACCTCATCAATTCTCCTGATTATTTAAGAAGTCAGAAATGTTTCATTGCAATAAAGCTGACAGCGAGGTAGTTTTTGCCTGAGATAGGCAATGAAGACTGTAAAACAAAGCCGACGTAGTCTGAAAAAACACAGCTTTGTGGAAGATAAAAAGAAAAAAAAAATAAAGCACAACAATTAAAGTGTTTGGAAAAGTTTTGGGGATGCACCAGAAGCAAAATGATTCGTTCAGTTCTACTGAAAATGAACTGATTTTTCCATGCAAAGCTATTTTGAGCCATAAAAAGACAGTAACTCTAATCAAGTACATAGATTCATTAAGGACCACACGAGATCGAGGTCAAATATGTGACCTTCCAATCTGGGTGCACTTAGCAGAGACAATACTATCTCATCATTACTATCTTGAATTTATTGTCCATGAAATAGGCTATTGCCTGCTTTTCTATCAAAACAAATATAAAGACTAATCCAGCACGTAAAAATGTAAGTCAGGCTATTGAATCTTTTTTAGTTGGACTGGGTATGCAGCAGAGGGGGAGAAATCTGCAAGAAATTTTTAATATCTTTCATCAAATAATGAATTTTCTTTCCTAAAGATCTGTGGTATAGAATGAGTTTCATTCATTTCAGGAAATGAAACCCAATCTTTGTGTGTCTGCCTCTCTTTAAACGTCATCTGTGGAGGAAAGTTTTAAACAGTACTTTCCTATTCAGATAAAAACATGGTATGAAACGAGAGCACAGGTTCAGAAGAGGCAGAGAGTAGAACATCAATGTTGTCAGAGAGGCTGAGGGCAAAGGTAAATAGTAACAGTTTGAAGAAAACGTTGGCACATTTTGAGTAGAAAAAAATATATGTGAAAGCTGGTTTTCACATGTTTATATGTTTATTATTTCTATATTAACTTTTAAGTTGAGAAATTCTATTGTGAAGTCTCTTTTCATTGAGTAAGCAGTTCTACAAATTAGTTTCAATGTGATTTAATTAAATACCAAATTTATATATTTATTTTAGCATTATTCAACATCTTTTTTGCAGCATTTCTATAAGGAGGAAAAGTAGGACTAATTTAAGATTATTACAAACTTAATTAAATTGAACCCAATCTTCTGTTACTCTTAATTTCCTTTACTCTATGAAGTTTGGCCTTCAGTTAAAACTTTTGCCTTTTCTGTCACAAGGTAAAATATTTCTTGTTAATTCGGACCAGATGCAGTTTTCAGTCCTGCCAGAGAACTGTTCATAGGCTGATTGCTATTAGATAATGTATTTCACATAGATTAGCCTGAATTAAGATGCAGAAAGAAAACCTTTCCCCCATTTCATTTTTTTTCTTTTCTGAATGATGAGTAACTGTCAGTGCCTGGACGCCTCTTTTCAGGGAATGTGTGAAGCTGTCACCCTGCTGTATCTGCAGGACCATCCAGATGTTACACAATGTGAAATCTGGAACTCAGCATTGTGCTGGTTGTCAAATGAGAACCACTTCATTGTGTGCCAGAGTCTCAGGGAGGTGACAGTGCGGGGAGCACTGAAGGATGTCAATACCTTTCAGTATTTCATGCCCAGAGCCTTCCTCTGTTAAGTTCGCAGTGCATTCGCCTAGGATAACATTAAGCTCTTTAAAAATCTTTTTTGGAAAAGAACTTATGATTAAATTTGATTAGTTTCATGGAGAAAGAGCATCCTGACATGTTTGAGGTTTTCTCTAATCATGGCTATGGTATATGAGGAATTCTGATCCGAGGACAATACGTGCCACGCTGGCATCACAGCCTGTTTATGCAGGTAATGGCTGGCTTAGGATACCTCTGAACTGTCACGTACCATTTGAATTAATGAGGCCATACAGGTCTAAGGTCCCTAAAAGGCCCCGCTACATTAGGGTCTATTAAACCTGCCACAAGCTGCTCAGTGTTAGGAAAATGACAACAGGGACTATTTCAGTTAAGCATTTTGTTCCCTTCTCCATTTTTGCATTTGATTTTAAAGTTTTGAAAAAAAAAATCCCCTTTTTCAGCAAATATTCTACCAACTTACACTAATGAAATTCCTGTCATGCATTAGACACTCAAAAAAGCCTCAATGTCCTTAAATAACCATTTTCAAAAATAATAGAATAGCAAAGCAGGGTTTAAAAACTGCACGGTTAGCTAATACATGAGGCAATTAATATTATCCTATATGTTTTCTTTCATTTTGAAGATTATTACATGCAGCTAAAATTTAGCACATTAAAATAAGAAAAACTGTAAAAGCTGGCTTAGGCAGCCAGGGCTACACGGAAAACACTATCCCTTTTCAGGCATAGTTTTGTGTTTAACTGTGGAAGCAGACTATCACAGCACATTCAGATAAAAAGTTCAAAAATCATCAAATAAAGAAATGATAATTAGCTTTAAGGATTACATTTTGTATTATTCTCCTGACAGTAAATTTTATTATCACAATATGGGCCTCGTATTTTGCTTTGCATCTTTCGTTTGCTTCTTGTATTATTTCAGAACTCTTTCTCAAATGCCTAGTGCATTTCTGGACTGTGAATATTATTGCGTTAATAGACATTTGTATTCGCTTTTGTAAACTTGAGTGTGAAGTGAAATTAACATTCCCAAATCTATTAGGTGCCTAGCCTTTAATTTGCTGCACAATAACATTAACTGGTCAAAATATGAGGTTATTTCTGGAGTGATTATGATGATGGTGACAAGGCCTGACACTTGCGCCACTTCAAACGCGCCACCACCAACAGCTCCATTACAACAAAAGAGCTCCCAGCATAACACATTTTAATAGTCAGAAGAGTTGTGAATTCACAGCTTTGCACAGCAGGTGTGGCTGCACATCTTTGCACCCCTAAATACACTTGCTCATCTAATCTGACAGATTAGACAATGGCACAAAACCCCCATCACCGATGTCTAAACAAAGGCTTCATTTCGCGAGAGACAAAGCTCTGTGCAGACTGTGTTACCACTAATAACTTTTCAGAGCAGAAAACAATGTATATTTTATTAATGAAAAATAAATTGCAGCAGGGAAGATGAATGTCTTGGCTTTTGTGACATTTGAAATAATTTGCCTTCTCTTCCCTTTTGTGCTTTTAATATTTACCTTCATATCCATCTTTATGCAATTTTGTTAATTAGCTATGGTGCTGGCAGTGGGAGAAACGGGAAGCAACGTGGGCCAGGGTCTTAAAAATCACGTTGCAAGGGAAAAACAGTTTTCTATTTTTTATGAGTCAAATATATTAAAAAGCACCCCTTGCAATTCTAGCTGGAGGTAAGCTGAACTTTGCTGCACTCACGCTGTAGTAAAAAGACACTTGGAGCAGGGTTGCAGGTACCAAAAGGCAACCGGATTTGCTATTGAAGTTCATCACAGCTGAGCATGGGAAGCGAGACTAGAGATGTGCATATTTACCATACGGGAATGGGCTGAGTACTAATGGGCTGGTGGGGGCAGAGGGGGCTGACTGGGAGGCAGCTGCACTTATCATGAATCAGGAAAAGGAAATAGCAGCCCTGGTGGGCTGTAGGTCAGTCACAAATGTGAACTTGAGAGATTCATAAATCTCAAACATGACTTCAGCCAGTCACTTGCAGAACCTCCTTCCAGCGTTTTCCTATAATTTAAAGATTATGTAGCTTGTATCGTGAGCGTGTTCGATGAAAATATTAATTTAGAGATAAATCCTGCAAGTGTTCCAAAGCAGCGGCTCCTTCCTGGCAGTTACACTTCCAACAGGACAGGCTGCTGGTTTTGTCAGACAGTAGGAGATCATGGAAGGCTGCCAAGGAAAACAAACCTTTTTCAATAAAATGTTTTTCTGTTCTTAGAAGATAAATAGCTGCTGTATGATTTTATTACTAATATCTAATCTTTGACATACTGTCTTAGGCTGATTTCTTGAGCCAGAAATTTTCATCGTAAAAAGAAGTGGGGCACATACACAAACCAGGGGAGCAGGTCATCACAGTAAACTCTTCCTGAAAGTTCAGGTCATTTTTGTTGTTTCCCTTGCAGCAGAGAGGAAGGTGTGGCAGGGAGGAGTGGCAGAAGTTAGGGGTACAAATGATTTCTCCTTTTGGCATTGTTGCCTGAAAACCATATGGCATACTGGGAAGCAAAATCGGGAGCCTTTGGGGAAAAAAAGAAACGATAGACCTCTCCCATCAAAAGAACAGCTTTATTAATGGTAACAAAGTACAATGTCTTTTTCAATTTTCAGTATGGTTCAACTGATCCCAAAATAGCAATATTCTGCACCTTTCTCTTCGTGTAACTGGTTAAAGATTCCAAATGACAAAAGGGCATAATAAATATTTGAATTTATCACTTATTTACTAACAAATCAGAACTAATGCACTTGAAAATATAATGTTGCTCATGTAAGAAATGGTGAAATATGATATAATTGATTTGCCAAACCATCTCTCACCTGCAAGGCAAGCCTTGTGCTGGAGAATCAGTTATTGTAATTTTCATTTGCATTCTCTGATTTGTGAAATGCCTTGTTTGACAACAGAAATCTATTAATGGCTATCCTGTGGATGGCAAATAAAACACATGACAACTACACATATAACCATCAAATTCTATTAAATGGGCACAAGGTACAACTGAGTACATGCCCCATTTTCATCATTGTGATCTCTTGTTAATGGCATATTTGTTTGAGGATTTTTTTAACTTTTACCTGTTAGTATTATTCAAGCCCTAAAGACATATAAGAACAAATGCAAATTAACAATAATACAAATGAGGATTTCACATATTCTTAATGATATCCCGGAGTTGTAAGATATAATTAACATTGTAAAGCGCCTGGAGAACTCAGGCAGAAAGAAAACGAGAATTTAAGATTTGTATTAGAAGAGTGTTGATGTAAAACTCACAGGTATCTTTCTCTGGTGCACTCTCGCTCCCACTCTCACTTTCTGTTTTCTTAGAGTCTGGTTCAACTGTCCAATACTTTCTTGGTATCTTGGCTGATTTTTAAAGTATCCTGTGCGTGGAGACCTTTGACTCCTTTGGTACAGCCATTATCAACACAGTGATATCTCTAAGCTATGCATGGCCACCTTTATTGTTTTACTGTTTTAAAAGCTCTTTTCCACTTTAGAATTACATTAACAATATAAATCCAACCTCAAAATTATGATTCTGTACAACAGAAGTAGAATGTGTGCTTTGTAGCACAAGATTTTCTTTCATTTTATATTAAGCATTCATCCTCTCACATTTTTCTATTTTTGAAAACCATTTGAAATGAATAGACATACACCATAGGATTCTAGAGCCTGTAGAATCCTAGGGCCTGTGGTAGACTGAAGCCTAGCAGCCTCTTGTGCAGACACTGCCAGCAGAATATTTGAAGTTGATGCAGCGTAGGAAGAGGCTGATCTTCACAGAAAAGCCAGAATTTTCCCCCCAAAAGTTTTTAAAGCCATTTTACTCCTAATCATAGATAAGGATTAAAGATCAAGGCAATTCTTTTCTGGCATACTTTTGTAAGTGCAGACTAGTGTTGGCACATGTTAGGATGAAGGCTCGATGTTCTTATATAATTCTCATAGTCCTCATTTGAAAGCTATCACCTACATAATGTTCTTGAGTCTTAATCTGTGCTATTCATTAATAAAGGTAAGATTAATGGAAAAGCACAGAAATTATTCTGAATCCAAGTGCCATAAACCTTGCTCCATGTTTTCCTCCGAATTGGGTGAGATGTTCTATCATGAACTCAGGTTGATTCCTTCAATGCCCCCATCTTATTCTGCAGAAATGAAATACCACGTAACAGACACTGCTTACTTCTAGTCCCATGTGTAAGAAGTTACTATGGGTACTGAGAAAACAGAAAGAATGAAAGATCCAATTTCGAATGAGTGCTTTTCTTTCCGTGAACTAGTTTAGAGCTATGCTCAAGTTTTAGCTATGAATTAATTCTACTTGAAGTTCCATTGTGTCGATTTTAAACGATTTTCTATTTGAATAGTAGAAGCTATAGAGTTCTAACACAATTTGATTAGTATTATAGACACTGCCTTTATGCTTTGATGCTGAATCTTTAATTGCTTATTATTAAGAAATATCAAGTTTCTGTGATGGAAAACAGCATTTAGAAATGAGAATCAAAAAACTAATTTACAAAGTAGGTTGCTTCCTTTTTGGAGGTTTCCCTTAACAGAGCTATAATATCAATCATCTCCACTGGAGAAAATTTGCAAATGTAAGCTAATGGATAATTAGTGTTCTCTGATTGTTGTCAGTTGCTTGGGAAAATATCAGAGAAAGAGAGGACAAGGAATCATAACACAGTATGACTTTCAATGCCCATGAATCAGAGTAAATACTTACTGTTGTTATCCTGTGGCAGAGGTGGCAGTTCTCCATACAATTTTAGGTTACTAATTGAGGTGCAAGGATCATGTTGTCCACTGAATTTGGGGAGTTAAAGTAGTGTTTATGCTCAAGATAACTTGGGTGTCACAGGAAATTTCACAGCTGTTCTTGGGTCTCCTCTAAAAAATCTGTGTCCCTCTACTGTCATGGTCTGCAAACCCAATCACGTCCACAGAGCTGTCTGATTTTCCTCATCAGCACTCTCACCTATTCAGAGTGACAGTTTCAAAGTCAGCCCCATCTCTCCAAACCATTTACCCTAACCCCAATCCCTCATCCTCAGAAAATAACCTTTCTTCCACTCAGTGGAGAAAATAGGAGTCATCAAGAGTCAACTCTTTCCACTTTCTGCCATCAGCAGCTACCTATCCAAGGTCCTCTCTCCCATCTCTCTGCCACTCTCATTAGTCTACCAAAATTGCTGTCGCGCATGCTGCACATGGACAAGTTTCACTTTTTCTCTCATTTGACCTCCTCATAAGCCGACACTAGCATGAACTCCATGGTTATTGAAGGTTTCTCCATGCTTCCTCTCCTCCTCCCCAGGCTTGTTTGGTTGCTAAACATTTCTCAGTCTGCTCTGATTATTCCTCCATTGGCAACCTTATCTAGATATTTTCCTTTGATTACTTTTTAAATACATCTTTTAGGTAAGTTTTATTTTAAAACAGATGGAAGAATTATTGTAAAACCTGTAGCACAGGAGTGAGTAAGACTTTTGTGTGCTAACAGTTAAGAGAAAAAAAATGGGAAATCTTGTTTCAGCCTTTTCACTATTATGTATTTGAACTGTTTTTGCAGTCAATAATAACACTTAATTAAATGCTATTGAATACAGAGTAGGAAATTATATACTGAAGAAAGTCACACACGCTTTCAGTCCTGTCCAGAGGATTAACTCTACTCTGTTTATTAGATAAGGCTCACATTAAACTTGTTCAGTCATTACTAGCTTGTAGGAATCCTCTCTCATTCTTCAGCAGCATGTATGTATTTGTTTAATTCTGTTGAATTTAATGTGGTTGTGGATCATTGTTTTTCCCTATTTCCATAAATTTTTCATAAACCCTTCCACGTTTTATGACATGAGCATTTTTGCACCCATCAACACCTCCTGCCTCAATTTGTACCGACTATTTGGAGAATATCAACTCTTAAGTGTTTCAATAAAATGTAAATAATAACATAACTTATTAAATTAATTAACTTCATCTGCAAAAGACTATAGCTTAAAATATTCTGAGTTAAGTGATTATGCTTTTTTGTACTTTATTTTTTCCATTCAGTAGCATGTTACGGATACCCCATTTGGTGTTGCATTTTGGGGCCACTCTACAAGGCAAACTGGACATGGCCAAGGAGCCCAATGCAACAAAAAAAATCATAAAAGCTTCATAAAAGATGTTTGAACAATGAATTTGAGGTGTTTTAAGTTATTCTACTACTCAGCTTTCTATTATTGTGACAAAACACCTGACACCTGCGATTTAGAAAGGAAAGTTTTATTTTGACTCACAGTTTCAGAGATCTCAGTTCATGGCTGGCTGACTGGAACGAAGGACCATCATGGCAGAAGGAAATAACAGAGCAAAGATGTTGAGCTGATGTTATCTGGGATTCACAGAGCCAAAAAGAAGTCTAAGAGAAAGGGAGCAAGAACCAGACATAGTCACCAAGGTCTCATGACCGTGATCTATCCAAACATGCTCACAAATGTTCTGCACTGGTCTCCTAGGTCTCTCTCAAGCCCTTAAGTCAATAATCAAGGTTAACCATTACTGTCATCACTGGCTTTTTAATTTCACTTTTGAAAGAATAAATTTCTTAGATTAAAAATTTAAAATAGAAGACACTCATTTGTACCTTAAATGTATTAAATATATGGTCAAAACCATGTATGAGACCCAAGAAGGCTTGCTAAGTTAAGTAAGTTTTATGTTTGTATTCTTAGAACTTTTGCAAGAAATTAAAATCAAAGTTATTTGTGATGGCAAAATAATTTGTCAGTGTTAGTAGGATAAACATTGAGAAGATCATAGAAAGGACGACAAAATTGAAATTCTGACAAATAATTTTTTATCAAGGAAAAAGCTAAGATAATATATATAATAAATTCGGAATTTTTTAGAAATGGAAGTTTACACAATTTCACCTGGTTCTTACCCATTGAAAAGCAAAGTCTTATACTCATGGGCCTTGCTGATGAAGATAAATGAAGTCTCACCTAAAATCCAGTCATCCAGTCACTCTTCTGTTTCTCATGGTCAGCACAGGAATATTACTTTACTGATCAGCTGGGTTCTGACAGTAGAGACAGGAGGTGAGAAGTTTGGGAGAGGGACAGTGGGGAAGTAACAATGTAACCTGGTGAACGGAGCTTGGTGGTGAATACCTGGAATCCCAATTACTTGGAAAGGTGGGGTAGGAGGATTACAAGTTTTAAGACAGGCAGGGTAATGCAGAGAGAACCTGTAACAAACAACAAAGTGCTCAGGATGTAACTCAGTGTTCTTGGTTTCAGGCCCCAGTACTACCTACCCCCCACTCCCATGCAAAATACAAAAAGGTGCTACCGTATAGAGTGGAAGGGGACCCATCTGAGAACGGGTTTTCCCAATTTAGTGATGTTTGATGGAGAAATCACAGCAGATACTGTCTTTACTTTTACATTGTCTTCAGACTGCTATCATGAACTATCTATCTTCACCAGGTACAGAGGTAGAAGAAAGAGGGTATAGGATGGTAATGATAGGTTTCAGATATCGGAAACAGATTCTGCTCCTTTACCACTTCAAAGATCTCATTAAAAGTGTGTTTGTGTCCTTAATAACTACTGGGTGGATCACTTGACATTCTTATCCCTGAAAAGCTTTGTCTTTCCTCATTGATGAATTATTACCATGAGCAAGATTTAAATATTTTTTTGTGGAAGTGAACACAATAAATATTATACTCAAAAGCCTGTTAGAGAAAGAACAATATTGACCCACTTTTCGAGTCAGATACATTAACCTAAAAGAACAACAACAAAAGGAAAACCAGGGATTTGGAGAACTTTGTTTTAATGCAACAGAATTGGATAGAAGATCACATATTGAACAGGGTCCGTTGTGAACAGAGCAATCTACTCTATCAGAAAGGAATTACAAAGTCTAATTTGGCAAATAAATATCACTCTGGATTATGTAGTGCTTTATAATGCAGAATGTTAGAAATGGTTTTAGTTACACAAATTAAAAGCATAAGACTTCAAAGAGACAAAACATTGCAACAATCCAATGCCAGTACTATATCTATTTTAGAATGCAGTCGCCTATGTATTAATATCAATTGCTAAACCTCTACCAGGTATTTTCAGAACTCGATCAAAATGATAATTGCTGTATAAGACTATATACTTAATAATGTATATTTTTCATACTGTATCAATAATTCATTCCTTGTTAACCTTAGTTGTTTTTGTATTTTCTCTCCCTAGTTACTGTCCTAAAGTTGAATAACTTCAGAAAATAGTTTCCTAAAATTATGAAAACCTTAAATGCTACCAAGGCATTTTAAAGTAAAGTGAGGCCTTATAATAACTGAGTACTCCACAGAATGCCTTACTTTGTGAAGAGCTTCGAAAGTTTGGAAATAAACATAAAATCTTACTTTTCAAATACAGTGTAAGCATACTACAGCAATTCAGAAAGAATACCCTGGGGAATATCTTATTTTCAGATTTACTGCATAATGTTATATAAAGTGTCCAGTTTCCAAAACTTGAGATATATGCAAAATAAAAGAAAAATAGGACAAAATGACATGTGACTGGTAGAATACGTAATCAATACAATTGTCTTAATGTAAACATAGTTTGCATCCACTAAACAAGGACTTTAAATAAGCTGATTTAAATACATTAAAAGAACTTGAAGAAATAATGTCTAAAAATAACTATGGTAATGACAGTTCATCAATTAAAGAATAACAAAAGACAGTATATTATATATATATATATATATATATATATATATATATATATATACTGGAAGTTTAGAAGTACTTGGGAATCTTGGAGTTAAAAAAATACAAGAATTAAATAAATGATTTAATACATGAAATCAATAGCAGAATCAAGCCAGTAGAAGGCAGAATCTATAAAACTGAACATATGTCATTTGAAATTATCCAATCTGAGCTATAGAAATAATTTAATTTTTAAAAATATGAAATTAATCTAAGAAATAGCATGTGAGCAAGCAGGACAACATTTACATAATATGAGTTTCAGAGAGCAGAAAAAAGGGATGTGTGAACTTTTTGATAAAACAATGGCTGAGAACCTCTCAAACTTGATAATAGATCAAATAGGTATACAAAGCACATTCCATACAACAAGAAAACGTATATATTATTTCCAAAATCATATGGGACATTTCTCAAGAAACACTGTATATTGGGCCATGAAACAAATTCCAGTATATTTAAAATGTTTGAAAATATAGCTACACATTTTCTTATAGTAATGAAAATAGAAATCCCTAACTGAAGTAAATGGGGATACTTAACAAACTTAAATAACCAATGGAGCAAAACAGAAAGCACAAGAAAAATCTGAAGAGCCTTGAACTGTGTGAAAAGGGAATAGGCCACAAAAGCTTATGAGATGTTGAAAAATGTAATTAAGGGGAAACATACAGCTTAAAAGTCTATAAGCCCACTTTCATTAAGGAGAGAGATTGCAAATTAATGATCTACCCATGCTTCTTAATAAAATATGGAACAAGAAAAGATTCAAAGCAAAATAGAAAACAAACAATGTATACTAAAATGGAAATAACTGAAATAGAAATTGGAAAATAGAGAAATCAATGAAACAATTTGAGCCTTAAAAAGATAATAAAATTAGAAAAACTTATAAGCAGAGTAACGAAGAACAAAGACACAAGACTACTAAAATCAGAAATGGCAGTAGAAAAATTACTATTTATCTCACAAAAACAAACATTATAAGTGAGTACTATAAATAATTTTATTTCTTTCAGGTGATTTGGATAAACTATACAAATTCTTCAAAAAACATAAACTTCCATAATTGATTCAATAAGAAATTTTAAAAATCTGAATGGAACTCTAATAAACCAGATGACTGGGTTAATAAAATTCCTGTCAAAGAAAAGTCCAGGCCAAATGGTTTCACTATTTTAATGGAAGAAGCATTTTTAAAAGAATTGATAACAATCCATTTCCAAATTTCAAAAAAGAAGTGGTGGGAACATTCTTAACTTTCTATGGGGCCTTTATTTTAATACAAATGCCATAAAAGACATCAGAAGAAAACTACCAAGTAACAACTCTACAAGAAAACTACCAAGTAACAACTCTATAAATGTAGATTAACAAAAGTTGTCAGAAAATGCTAAAAACCTGAATTCATGATTATTCAAAAAGAATTACATACCATTCCAAACTCAAGTGTATCCTAGAAATGTTTAGTCACATAGTGGAACAAACCAATATTATACATCATGTTAATGAAATAAAAGAAGATGCATGTAATCAGCTCAAACACAAAAAATAGTCTCACAAAACCTAGCATAATTCCATAGTTACAAACACTCAGCAAATTAGGAATCTTAGACAGCACTCTCTACCAGACAGAGGACATCTCTGAAATTCTCATAAGTAGCATCATGTATAATAGAGAAAGATTGAAATTTTCTCTCTAAAATCACAACAAGATAACCCTATTCTTATCGAGATCTACAGTGTCCACCGCAATGCTCATGCACTCAGAGGTAAGACATCTGGATGGGGTGGTTGTCATGGGACACAGTACTCTTCAGTGCTGAGTTCAGAGATGAGTGTACTGCCTGGTGCTGAGGCTTGGTTGGAAAAGGCTGAGCAGTGAGTGTGTGACTTGAAATTGTGTATTTCTACCTTCTGGTTCTCTGCTTGCTCTGCACCAAACACTTACTGAGAAAAGGAACCTAGGTCAACCTCTCCTGCTTTAAATGGTGGGTGTCACGTGTTGTGTCCAGTGATGACACACCGAATAAGATAACTGTACAGAATTTTTAATCAGGAGCCAGGGCATTTAGGTAAGAAAAAGAAATAAAACTCACCCAGTTTGGAAAGAAAGAATGAATACTACCTATCTTGTGGTAACATGATCTTATATATGTAAAAAAGAACACTAAAGAATGCACATACCCAGAGATAGTAAATGAGTTCAATAACGTTGGAATATTACTTGGACAAAAATAAGTACCGAATCTAGTTAAAACAGAGGAAGGAACCTTGAAAATACACTCTATGAAGAAGCTAGTCACAAAGGCCACCTACTATATGATTCTCTTTCTATCGAATGTTTAGGATCAGCAGGGAGGTAGGGAAAACAGTAACTAGAAATCACCCTTAGTGGATATAGGATTGAGGAATATTTTATAGAAATGGTGATGATCGTACAGTGCTGCAACATGTTTACATAAGAATTAAAATTAAAAGTGGTGAGCTTTATTACATCCAAGGAACTCTAATAAAAAGTTATAGAACTTCCTCAACTCAGATTCCCAAGTGACTAAGAAAAGCAGGATCCTCCTGCCCGCTGCGTTAAGAATAAAGGGGACGACGTGATTGTCATTCAGAGCCACTGAAATTTGTGTTATCACAGGAAAATGCCTCTATTTAACTGAAGTCCTCAATGAAAAAGAAATGTCTCCTTCTGGCTATCCATTAATCTAGAAAGCACACGCCCTCTCCAGATATGTAGGCAAGTTTCAGGCACTTCACATGTATCAACTTGAGAATTCTGCAGCCCATTGAAAAGCAATTTTAGTTTGCAACACATCTCTCTGTGTCACTGAACATATAATAATCACCTGAAAGTGTCATGGAACTTAACGCTGAAAATGCACATCAAAGAGTAGGAAATAAATCCAGAAACAAATGTGACATGTTTCCAAAATTCATTTGATGTCCTCCCTGGGATTGCGTTTTTATTGTCACTTTAGTGGACCAAAGTGAGAAGATTAAATGTTGGATAATGTTATGTCCAAAAAAAAATTGTTTTCTCTATTCTGAAAGTTAAAATTCCTCCAAACACTGATATTGACATATGCATGGCATAATACCACTTTTAAGGTAAATAAAAGTTGATCCAAATTAAAGCTGTATAAGGTTATATATAAACTTACTGAACATGAATCTGCAAAACTTTAACTTTTGACAGTCGTTTAATACTTTTGAAATATATTCATCTTTTTCTATTTTCAAAATACCTTTGTGTAAACATAATACTACTATCACACTACTTGTCTAAAAATTATCATAGATGTAAAAATGTTAATGTTAACTTCATATCCTAAATATCCCCTGAAACCTCACTGGAAGAGATGTATGAAGGCCATATTATTCAGTAGCTGGCAATTTTCTTTCCCAAAGAAGAATAGAATTTTTCACTATTATCCTAGCTACTGTCCTCGTTGTACTAATTTTTTTTTTTTTTGCCAAGGCAACCACAAGGTGATTTTTAAATAAAATATGCAAATAGGCTGGGTGTGTGGCACGGGCCTGTAATTCCACTGGGAAGCTGAAGCAGGAAGATCGAAAGTTCAAAACCAGCTGGCACAATGGAATAGCTTAGTGATACCCTGTGTTTTTAACTGAAAACAAAACCTGAAAATAAATCAGTTTGTTTCAGTCTTCAACTCAAAACACTTCAGAATTCTTAGAGCAATAACCACAAAACTTAACATGGTCTCTGTAATCCAGAATGATCTGGTCCCTGCCTGTGCTACTGAGCCCACCTGTTTCTAAATCCTGGATTCATTCAGTCCCAAGGCCCTTTTGTTCACATGTCCTTCCTTTCACTGCAGATTCCACGTGCTTGGTTCCTCCTCGTTTTTGTAGCCACAGGTCAAAGACCCGCTCTTCAGAGAAAGGACTTGGCCCAAATACCCTAGCAAAAATTCCCACATGACTTTCAATTGCATTATCATCCTTTCTATCCATTTTATTATTCTTGTCGCACTTATTTGTATCCTGGTTTATTTACTACAGTGCAGGATTATCATTGGCATCACGCCTCTAAGAAAGAAAATAGAGCGCAGAAAATGTAGGCAATGTCTAGAAGGTAGGCCAGCATCGTGGAATGAATGAAATCACAAACGATCAGTGAAGTCTACCATGCCACAGCCCAATGGCGTGTGATGTTCTCCATCCCCCTATCCCCCATGTGCACACCTCTGCACACAACGTTACCCACAATTCCTTTGTCAAATAGCAAATTCTCTCCACAATTACTTTGTCAAACAGCAAATCTTGAACATTCTCAGATTCAAGAAACAACTACACTCAGCCACTCTTTTGTAACATTCCTTACGGTGCACCTGGTGACTTGGAAGCCGGTTCTGGGGTCAGGGTTGTTGCACAAAATGCACTCCTTTGCTTCAACCTCAGTGAGCAGCCTCTGTGCTTGTCTGAGGGCAGGATTTAGCCATGTGTGGTTGGTTGATTACAACAAACATATGGGGAAAATAGCTGAGAATGCTCAAATATTGAAACCATATGTTACTGCATGGGAAACTATGCCTTATTAAGAAACAAAACAAAAACTGAGAATCCAGCTAGAAACAGTCGGTTCGAAGCTTTTGCTTGACGGCGCTCCGTTTACTAGAGTGAAAACTTTGAGGCTGAACATAATCTTTACATCTCAGACCTGTGACTTAGTTAAAAACATTCCTTTCCACCACAGAAAATTTCAAAAACTCAGCGTCTTCCAGAATTTTAAAGATCATTAAAAAACAGCCTGAGGTTTTTATATATATTTTTATAAAGACAAGCTGTTTTAACTTTTTCTCAAAATCACATCATCTCCATAAGGAAAGGCAGCATATGAAGAAGGCGAGCATACACTTGTGGAATATTAGTCATGCAATTAAAGGCTGAACATATTCTGATCACGATAGTATTTTTAGCAGAAGTGATGCTAAGGCTCCGTGGAAGACAATAAAGTCACACCCCCCTTTCCCCTGGGTCTCCGATGAACCTTGCTACCTGTTGGGGTTTGGATCTGGAATGTGGCCCCAAACCCTCAAGTACTCAAAAGAGTGGGCTGCAAAAGGCAGTTGGGAGCCATGAGGGCCTTGCTGTTGGGAGCTGGGGCCTGGCTGCAGAGGGGTCTCTGAGGGAGTAACCTGGAAGGGTGTAACCCCGCTTCCCTTTTCTCTTGGCTTCCTGGTTGCCATGACACGAGCAGCTTCCTTCTGCCTGGACCCTTTAGCATGTGAATTCCTCCTAGGAATCTGCTCATCATGATTGTAACCTTGAGTCAGAACGATCTCCTTTGAGATGTATTGCACATCGCTGATGAGAATGTGAGGAAGGGGCCCCTCCAACTCTAAAACACCAGTAATTATAGAACGCATCACTACGAGAAACAGAAGTTGCGTAATTTAATGCTGCTTAGTGCTATAATTGAACGTTAAACTGTAATAGAGATTTTGATTTCTAAGAGCTTATATTGTGAAGACATATGCATGGTCAACGCAATAGAGTGTGGCAGTTACAAAACTTGAATTTTGGCTTAGTGTCCTCATGCAACACATCAGATGTGAGGTACTTGAAGACTCTTTTTGTTAGACTCTCATTTTCATCCTTATTGTGGTGCCTCTTCCTTCAGCTGAAGAGCTCTGCCTTCCTTGACTCCTGACCAGCACACTCACACTCAGTGCTGGCCGCCAGGGAACTCTCTCAGCACTGAGCTTTGCGTTCCTGCAGGGGCCAGTGTGTCAGTCTTTTCCATCACATTTTGTGCTTCTTTATTGTCACTGTTAGACACTGATGTGTCAGATTACTTTACTAAGAAATTTGACAGTTAAAGGCAAACATATGGTCAAAGCAAATACTTAGGCTATGAGGTACAGGAATGCAAGATTGTTCAAACAATATATTCCCTTTGTCTTTCCCTTTTACTATATCTATTGTATATTTTGGGTCTTATTTACTCTTTCAGCTTGTTACTGTAAGGAGACAATATGATGTTTACACATGCGAGTCTGATTTATTTCACTAAAGGGTATAGTTTCTAGTTGCATAAATCCTCTATCACCATGGTTTTTGTTGTTGTTGTCATTTTGCTTTTGTCATTGTTTTTACTTATTTGTTTCTTGATTTTTCCATTTTTTTCTCTTTAAAATAAGTTAAAAAATAAAAAGCTAACCATGTTATTATTTTAATATATCAATAACTATGAATTTCTTGACTTAAAATTTTTCCCAATTTTATTGATTATAGTGGATATTGATAATCATTACCTATATTTGAAAATGGGAAGACAATATACGACAATTGCATCTCATTTCTATTTACATATATATTTCTCTTTTGTATCACATGCATGGTGGTAGAAAAAGGAGTATCTCTGAGAATAATGACCATCGTTTCACTGCCCTCTATATGATCTAGAAGTTGTTTAATATTACTTACTCCCATTTTCTTCAGTACTAATATGAAAATAATAATTGCATTTCATAAGTCTGTGTAGCATTAACAAAATATAAATCATGTAGGATATATTTCCAGCATATAATCATGTTCCAACAGTAGATGATATATATGGTCATGAGTACCTTTGAATACCCAAACTCTACCACCTCCGCTATGAATCATTAGCTGCTGTTCTTGAAGCTCTCTAACCCGAATGTACACTTAGGTAGTCATGTGTAAATATCAGTCTTTCCATAAGGATCTGGGGAGTCACAGAATTCTATCGCATAGTGCCAACTATTTGAAACCCTTTTATGTGATCTGACATGAGTGATATTGATTGTCTATAGCACTAATGTATTTTGAATATTTGGCCATTGAGTTTTCCTGTCAATGTAACATTATTTTATTATAATTAAAACTACCACTTTAATAATATCACGGCTCTGCAAGGAGACTAACACACCTTTATTGCTGTGGATTTATACATTTTCCCCACTCTTCTTGTCTTCTTTGAATTGCTTTTTTCACTTTCCCTTCATTCTTTTACATGTTTTGTTTAATTTGATCTTTTAAAAAATTTTGGAAACTTTTTCTTCAATTTATTTTTACCCTCCACAAATTCCTAAGGTTTCTTCTCTAGTAATAAACTTATGAAATGCAATTATTATTTTCACATTAGTAATGAAGAAAGTGGGATTAAGCAAGGAAGGTTGATTCTGACCAGAAATCACAGTCTCAGTTCTCCCAACACAGCTGGCCACTCAATCACTGTCTTTGCAGTTGGACAAGGAGAAAACAGAGGACATAATTTAGAGTTTAATTTGATGGCTGGCCACCAACAAAAGCTCTAAGTGTGAAAGAAAATTGTGTGAGCATGTGCACATGTGGGTATATTACCATTCAGCTTTCTGACAGTACCACTGATACTTTAAGTTACAAAGTAGCAAGAACAGGTTAATTAAAAAGAAAAATATTTTTGCATATGTTAATGTATGCCCCATAATCTATATAAACAAATTAAGTTTTTGTTGTTGTTTCTTTGAATTTAAAACACTATTTACCCAGTTTCTAGCACACATAAAAAAACCATTTTGGAAAGATATTGTAGAGCTTATTGTACGAAGTGACATAAAAATTTGGTTGAGAAATGTGCTAAAAGTTATGTCTTAAACAGGTTGAAATTTATGTTGCTTGAGTGCATTCAAATGAACACAGTAAGAAGTGATAGGTTAGAAGAGCAAAGCAAAGAAAATTCTTGTACTTAGGTAAAGAAAACAAAGTCATGAGGTATTGAAATTCAAAGTCATCTGGTTGTATGAAGTTTCTAAAGAAAAAAAGACTCCAGAGACAACTGTAAAAAAGATGTAATATGCTTGAGATTGATTCACACTTGAGGGTGAAACCATGGAGAAAAATACCCAGTTATTTGTAGAAGAAGCGAGATAGTATAAAGGTAGTAGGAAAAAATATCAGGCTTTGCTATGTAATGTTGGATAAACAAAGCAAGAAAAATATAAAGGTGAAATTATTTGGTCACTGGCCTCAGATTCTACTGAAAAGGAAAATAAAGATTGGAAAAATGTAATTTGTCACTGGCAATCATGGAGAATTTATTTCCAATACAAAGGCTAAAGTACGTAATATGTTTAAAAATAAAGGAGTAAGAGAAAAGAGAAATAACATGTAATAATCCTGGAGAGTAAAAGTAAAAACATTTTTTAAATGATAAATACAGCATAACTGTATCAACAATGGCAAATGTGCCATTGGATAGTGAGGACTTTGGCATTTTAGAAGGAAGAGAGTAATTGATGGAGGAAGAGGACAAAATTATGGACTTGACAGTCACTTTAAATGTTAATGGAGAGTTCCTACGTGTGGAGGAGCAGCTGCTGACAAGAATTCAGGATATGTCAATTTTAACTATCACCCCTAGGGAGATGACTCCCAAATCCTGTCTCTTCCCTTGACCTCTCCCTTGAACCCCAGTTTGGTGGGTGGGCTTGTCACTCAGACAAACACCACAAGTGCAGCCGACATGTCCCCATCCATCTGATTCTGCTATTATTAGTCCAAAGGCACACATCTATTTCTGTGTGACAATTTGTCGCTGTTAGCTTCATGATACCCCTACTTTTCTTTTTCCACTTGCCTCCCCAAAATATACCACTTAGAGCTGTGGAATTACATGTGATTTGAGGCCTAGAACCTAGATAAGGGAAAAATGTTCAATGGAGGAATGCATAAATGAATGGATACAGATGCGTTACTGGGTGGATGGATGGGTAGATGGATGTCAGAGTTTATTATTTATCATCTATTACACAATATTCTAGTCTTTCACATACAAAAGTGGATGTGGGGGAAATTTTTCTGCATTTACTTCACTACTGAAATAAGTTAGATTTATTTCATGTACTTTGCCATAAATACTAAAATAACAAATAAAGCTTAACCAGAGGCCTGAGAGTGGGGGATGGCAGGAGTGATTCTGGATCGGTTGATCAAGAGAGGCCCCTTTGAATATCTGACATTTGAAATGAAATCAGAAAAGCATTTTTCAGACAATTGCCATCAGATTTACTCCCCCCGCCTCCAAATTTATTGTGTGTCCATTTCTAATGAGTTTATTTTTACCTTAAACCTCTGAACTTCCTATTGCTACAGATTTACTTTTTCTGGATGTTTAGCAAAAATGTTTTGAGGCTCATCAGTGTTACAGCATGTATCAATACCTCCATCCTGTTTGGTGTGGAAGAGTATTCCCTTGTATGCAGATATGTCCAGTTGAATGTTTCTAGTTTGAGGCTGTATAAATAATTTGGCCTTGAACAATCACATACAAGTCTCTACATAGACACCTGATTTGTTTCTCTGAAGCAGGTAGCTCCCTTGGGGGACAATTCTATGTTGTAGGATAATTCATGTCAAAATTTCGATCTTAAGCTAACAAGTAGAGATGTTAAATTGGTACCTGATACATGGGATTTAAAATTCAAAGAAAAAGAAGGATGAATACAAAAATGAATTTTAACATCATGAACATGATTTGTAAAGTCACTGAATGCTGTGAGGTCCCATTAGTAAATATAGTTAGGAAAGAGAAAGTTCTGAAGATTAACTCCTGGAATACACTAGTTTAAATGGTAGGATAATGAAGGGGGTCAATGAAAAGCATGAAATGCAGTAAATAGAAAAGGTCAAAGCAGAAACTTCGTCCTGTGTACCATGCTCCCCTTACCTTTGACCATCCTTAGGCTGAGCCAGGGACACTTTCAGCCCATGCTAACAAGTTCCCAGACTTTTCTGCTTTATTGCTAGAAGTTTATTTTTTTTTTTTTTTCAAAGTGGATGTCTGGTCAAAAAGGGTTAACGAGTTTTTCAGTCACTAGACTCCAAGACTCAGGAGTATTGATGCCCACATCTCAGACCCTTCTGCCATAAGACTGTGAGATTGGTTTGGCCCATGAACAACATTATGGTGCCTTTGCTGAAAACAGTTCAAAAAGAAAGCTAATGGAAAGGATTTAAGGGTAAAAAGACTAAATAAAAGAAGAAAAAATGAGATGCACCTATGATATATCACAGCAGAACTCAGAAATACGGTCATTAAAAGTAGAAGTGAGATTTAAGGTGGCTCAGGGAGAGACTCAGGGGAGCGTATCAGACAGTGTGGGGAGAGTGACAATAAACTGGAGATGCAGGGGAGAGAAATCTCGCAGTGATCTTTGAGAAGAGGGGAGAGGACATGATTAGAGATCAAGGGAGGGTTTCTTATGAGTACATACTTATGTTTTGGGGGATTAAAGAGCTTTAACATTAATATATTGGTACATTTAACAATGCCAACATGTACTTATCCTTGACCAATTCACACCGACATGTCTGGTTAACAGAGAGACCACCTTCTACTTGAATCTACCAGCACTGCACTCATATTTTAAAATAGTCCCCGCCATCTCAGCTAGGTCCACAGTACCATTGTTTCTTCTCCCTTATCCTGAGCCAATGCATGCTGAGCGGTGCTAGAAAGTCTTGGGTATCCATTGTAGGTTCAAATTTGCTACAAAAATGAGAATCAACAGTGGCCACACATGAGATAACAGGGACACTCTTATCTATTAGGCAGATGTGTTAGTAAGAAAAAACCCCATCTTCACCCTCCAGTAAAAACAGTTTTGATGTTCACATGTATTCAAAGACAAAGTGAACCATAAGGCAACGTACAATATGATTTCAACATAGATATATCATTTTTTTTCAGCTGGAATTTTCATTTATTCTCTTTGAGTAGTAAATATGAAGCTCTTAATGCATAAATTATAAAGGAGAGCATCACAAGCAAAATCATATAGTAGATAAAACCTTACAGTGAACAGTAAAAAAATTAGCCATGTTCTATTTCTTCCAGTATGAGACTGTATAATAACTCATGATGATTCTAAAGAAAGTAATGACTTAAAATAACCTTTATTGGTTGTTTGCTATTGTCAAATTCTGTTAGGAGCTGGACATAAAAATGAGATAAAAAGTTTCTGCCACCAGGAAGCACACAATTTCAAAAGGATTGTATTTGAAAACTGTAAGAAAAAATATGTGGCAACAAAATAGTATATTTTTCTCGGGAAGAATCAGTATGACCACAACCAAGTGAGAGCCCCACAGAAAGAGATTTCATGTATGAAGATGTTGATACAGGGAGACATTTCAAACCAGTAGTCAAAGTCACTTCTCATTTGTAGACTTGTTTTAATTCTATATAGGATTTGGGAGCTACAACAGGGCTTCTCAGTTTTGATCATGAAGTCCTCATTCAGTCATGGTTGATGGAGAGAATTTCAGAGATGAGGAAGTCGATATGAATGATTACCACCTTTGATCTCTCAGTTATATGTCAACTTGAGATGATAAAAATCATTACATGACACGTTTGAAATTATGCACAAAAGTCATGATTATGGAGTTTCTAATACTCCATTTATTTATGACTTAACTCAACTTGAAAAGTCAAACCATAGAAGAGTACCTCATACCCCCACATAAAAAGTAATAAATTTAATTACTAGATGATTTTCCACTGGGCATAAATTCTTCACTGGACATGTTTGCATTTGATCTACAACACTTTCCAAAACTATAAAGTAATGTCTCCAACAAAGAAAAATTCTGAAAGTTTTCTCAGTTCTTAAAAAAACAGACAAGTTTTCAGAGAAACCTGCAGTAAAATGCATATTTCTTCTTCATGAAGGTAAATATTTTAATATTCTATGGTTTATTTGCTCATTCTTTTTTATACCAATAGCTTCACAAAGTATGTGACAGTTCCACACTGTGACCAAAATACTTAAATAAACAATTTACAGGAGTAAAGATTTGATTTGACTTCTTGTTTCAGAGGTTTTAGTCCCTGTTCAGCTGGTTCTATTCAGTAGGACCAAATATCATGGCAGAAGTCCATGGTAGAGAAAAGCTGACCATTACTGCCCTGAGGATCAAATCCTGAACACATGAGGTTTGGGGGGGGCACTTTATAGTACAACCATAACATGTTCTGGTTTACCTTAGTAATATAATAGGCAAGTAAGAAAATAGGTGCTTAGAAACCCTGCTTTTTCTAAATAATCCTCAATTTGTCACTAGTACAGAGCAACTGTGGCTCTTTTCTTTTCTTTCTTTTTTTTTTTTTTTTTTTTTTTTTTTTTTTTAACTCGGGAACCAACTCATGACTTTGGGCTTGCCAGGAAGGCGCTTGTACCACTGAGCTAAATCCCCAGCCAATCATGGTTTTAAAAAACTATTTCTTCCCTTTGTACAATGAAAAATGTCTTCATTCTATAAATACAATTCTCTGATTGAAACAGTTTTTTTTTTTTTTTTTACATTCATTGTTTTATGGTACTGTAATTTTCACTTAAAAATGGCACAGACATGTTGGTTGGCTTGCTTAAAGCGTGTTTTCCTATTTCATAACATGCCAGCTTTCTTTTTCTGTCCCATCTTGTGCAACTGCAAAGCATTTCTTTTGTAAAATGCAATATGTGTTGTAAGCTTATTGACCATTATATTAACTTATCTTAGAAGTCTGGTTGACAGAATATTTCTTGTGTCAAGAGTTTTAAAATAAATTTAAAATACACTGCATTATTTTTATCCTGGACAAACTGCATTGCATATGTTTGTTTTACAAATATTTTTCTCATAACTTTTCTGTCAAATAGCAATAAATGGTTATAGCTCAAAATAGAAATGTTTTTAAACTACATACTAACCAACCTTGTTTTGTATTACATGGGTAAAACTAGTATATATCTTTGAAGTTGTGGTGTAAAAAATTACCTTTAAATATATTTTTAAAATGTTAGTCTGCTCTGCCTAAATTGACCTAATGCTACTACTTTTGTAGCTAGACTAACTTTGTGACTTTGAAAAGTGTTCTCCACATTACTTTCAGATGACAGCAATTTCTCCATGCACCAGAGGTGACTGAGAAATGTATTTCGTTGTTTAAAAATATTACAGTAAGCTTCTGTCCTCCTTGCAATTTTCAAATAAAAATCAATCAAATCTTGTGCGGTGATGTGCAAATTTTTAGTCAATTTGTACTGGTTTGGCTCTTCCAAAGGTTAAGGTAGTTTAATGGTTGAAAGCACAATATAGTGCAGCTAGCTGCAAAAGTCAAAGTGCAGAGGATTAGGATTTCATTTCCTTTTAGCCACTACCGTGTCTGTTTTCTGTCCTCACTGCCTCTTGTTGCTGTTTAACCCATGCATTTAGAGACAAGAGGGGTTGAGAACTTGCGGGCTTCTGGCTTCATTTTAACAAGGTGTCGTGAGCGCTATGGTACATAATTTGTCAAAAATGTCATAGGTCACTGGATGCTCAAAACCTATAGTCAGCAAATGGTCATTATGACAGCGGTTATGTTTCAAAGGCAAAGGATGTTTTGTGGTATTTACTTTAGTATGTCAGTGTTATACCTCGGAGTCTATCTGAGAAGATTCTAGTTTAAATCAAATCATCCTTGTGCTTGACTTCTTAGGAGAGAGTAATAAAAACTGGCTAGTTCTCACAGGTTTTCTATTTGGTAATTCTCATCTAAAATTTAAACAACATAATTCTTTCCCTTTTTCCTAATGCTCTGCTACTGACTAGAAATTTCTCAGGTTTCCTCATCTGAGAGAACTTGTAAAATTAAAGTAAATTAAAAAGATTATTACTAAAATGTTTAATGTAAATTTGTATATTTATACAGCTCATTGAAATTGTCTAAAATTATATGAACTGAAATAAATTTCTATTGTGTAGCTAAACATCATTATCTAATAGTACTACCAAAAAGAAGAAATAGAAATTAATAAATTAAATTTTACTGTTTACAATTATTTGTGAATTTAAATTTAAATTTTATTATTATTTTGTCCAATATTTTACCTATCCTATTTATACTAAATTATTTTATTAGGTCCTGACATCTGACATTTAAAAGCAAAACTCAGATCATATTTTTGTTAGATTATCCCAGTAGAATTTTAAAAAAAGTACTGATACTAAATACATTATTACATGATTTTTCATGTAATTTTTCATGAATTAAGCAACAGGAATTCTTAGAAATAAACCAGCCAAGTATATATTTCTGTCACATTCATAATAATGAATCTAGAGATGCATTTAATTTGTTGAAGTAAAAAGCAAATCTCTGATGTTGTGCTAGAAGCAGTGTCCTGCTGAATATCTGAATGCTGGGCAAGTGACAGTGTGCATGATGGTTTCCTGATGCAAGTGACAGAGGAATTCTGGGGAACGGTGCAGCTATAGGTCTCCATCCACCAGCACCCTCTGGGAATTCCAACACTGCCAATGCTCAAGCTTCTTGTGAGCTTCCTCACCAATGTTACTAATGATCTTATCTCACAGAGATGAAAAGGGCGAGGAGGACTGTTACTTTGAACTTCACTTTGATCTGTAAGGAACATGCATTTAATGACCTAGAAGTGACAGCAACCTTGGGAGAAATTAAGACATTATATAGTTAGAATTAAGTTGAGCTGCCTGTGACAGGAAACTCAAATTATCTCGCTTAGTGCATAGGTTTGGATTTTTGCTGAAAAAGTTCAGAGGTCAATCTTGCAGAGGTGGGGAGCAATATCCCAAACTACTGCTGGTCTCAGGTTCTGTTCTGCCTTCAATACAGGACAGAACAGAGCTGAGCAGGTTACTAGCATGGATTTAGAGTGAAACTTCACCATTTCCTATTTAATCTTTGGTAAGTAACTTCATCTCTTTATGTCTCTATATCTACATGTGTAAATAGAGTTATCATCAGTAACTATAAATTACTTTAATGGAAAATGTTAATTGGAAGCATGGATAGTAATTTAAAGTAACTACTCAAAAATAATAGTTGCTAATATTTAATGAGCTCTGCATGGCCAAACACTATTCTGAGCTCACTATTTGCTAAGTAAGACACAGACTGTACATGCAACATTTAAAATATCATCCTAGTCAACATGGCTCCCCAACCCTGCCCTTATGTCCTATTAGAGATGAGGAGACTGAGAGCCTTCCTTCATGATTTCCTCTTTCATGATAGTTGTGAAGCATGTACAAGGGTGAAGAATAATTTCTGTTCTATATTGAATGCTGCATTTCTTCCTAGTTATTGGTCTTTGTCATTTTCTTTGCTACTCCCTATGAGACCCTAGTCCAAGATGGTGGCCAGAAGGCCAAACATTTTTACCTCAGTAGAAAAGCAGTTTCTAGCACCTCCCTTTAAGAATGATTTCTGTATAAACACAATCTCTACTTACACTACCTGGTTATCACATAAGTACATTGTTATAGTCAGGGGTTAAATTATATACAGGACACATGATTTATAATATTATTTATCATGGCCACTCAAGGAGTTAAACACTAAGAAAGTGAAGGATATCTGTCCATAGGTTAAAGATCTAGAAAATTTAGCCATGGGCCTAGATCCCACAATAATAGCCTGCATGAGTTCAACTGAAAACCTAGAGCCCACGAAAGTGCCCCCCATGAGTCCAGCTGGAGGCCCAGAGCCCACAAGATTGACTCTGCAAGACTGTTTCACTGTACTAGGAAGCCCCAAAGGTCAGCACTGGAAACCAGAAAGTCTGTGCCACCGGGATGAAGGATCTGTGCCAGCAGGCTGAGGGTTCTGCACTGGACCAAAGGAGCAATGCTAAAAATAAGGATGAGGGCTCCCCGCAAAAGTACCACAGCTTTTCTCAGCAACAATGAGGTCCTGAGCTCCTCCAGCAATGAAAACAGCCACAAGTTTGTATCAGGAAGTCAGTATGACAAGTTTCTCCTGGAGACTGAACTATACACCATCTTCCCCTCCGGAGCCAGGAAGCGATGCTCCAAGTAAGGACCAGAGCTCTCCCAGAGTGAACCGAAGCCACTCTCAAACGCAAGGCCCCAGGCTCCTCTGGAGTAACAGCAGCATTCATACCAGGGAAGCCATCAAGACAAGCTCCTCTAGGAGAACCAATGCCTCCATACAATAGCAACACTTCGAGAACCCACAGTGCTACTTTTCCTCTCCAGGTCTCCTTTTATGTTGGCAGTAATCCTCAGGTGGGCTTCCCACTGTGCAACTCAATGATTCAGTTCAGCTGGTGTTAAGTTGGCCACCAGTTTTTAATCCACCATAAACATAAATATATTTTGCTCCAAGATACTGAAAAAATGAAGTCTTCATACTGTGTCCTGGTAAAAATGAGAATAAAGGAAGATTGATATTGGGAAGGAACATTTTCTGCCTTGTGCCATATAGAAATTCATAAAAGTATAAGTACCTTTGGTTTCTAAGAAACCATTTATAAATTATAGGCAAAATTGTTGACATAGCCTAATGTCTATAGAGTACAGTCATCCAGCCCTTCCTTCCCCAACCAAAAAAAAAAAAAAAAAAAATTGAAGGATGGAATATGTAAACAAAGCAAAACCTATGCATAAATAAAGGACTATCTTAAGAAATCATACAGATAATTTTTTATGATTTCAGATTCACAAATAAATGTAGTGTCATAGGCTTCTCTAATTAATAGCAAATGTTTGAGAAGATGAATTTGAAAGAGAACTATCCCTGTGGTATTTGTTATCTTTAATGTCCAGTGTAGACTTTTCATCCTGACAAGAGTACAACTAACATCATTAGGCCAGCTAGGCAGTCAAACGTTGGGACACAATCCCTAATTACATCAGTTTGGGCAGACGAGGCAGAAGGATCGAAAGCTCAAGTACTTCCTAGGCATTTTAGTGAAACCTATTTCAAAACAAAACATAAAAGGCTCTGGATATCTTGTTTAGGGTCAGGGTTTAATCCTCAGTACTTAAAAATAAGTGTTAAATTGTACCTATTTGTCGTTTCTGTCTTATGCTTATCTTGTGATTTTTCTGTTGTTTGGAAGATCTATCCTATCTTCTTGACTAGAAAATGTGCAATACACTTTTTAGGAAATTGTTCAAATAATCACAGAAAGTCCAGAAGTAAGTTTCCAGAGACACACCTGCCAGATTATATTCAAGACATTTGTCAAGGGCGGGAAAGCTAAGACCAGCTTAGTTACCCAGATAAATCCAACTCAGAATTCTAGCTCCGTATAACAGAGGTTCTCCTAAAGGGGAGGTCAAGAGGGACAGATAGCCTCAGCACCTGAGGAAAATGCCAGAGAGAGGACAAAAATGCAAAGCAAAGTCACCCATGAAGCCCAACTTGCTGAAACTAGACTAGGGAACTCTCCGTGTTAGGTGGAAATGTTATCAAAAGATAGAGATTTGATGATGAATTAAGAGGAACATCAATGATGTCCATATATGGCTTTGGATGTCTTAAAATATCTTTAAACATCTTGAGTGATCTTTCTTAAGGTGTCAGTTTCAGTGTCCTCAGCTGCTAGTGGACTCTATATAACTTCCGGCAAAACGAGCATGCAAACTGCTTTGTTGCTGGCATAAAGTGCATACGCAATGCTGCATAGTTTTAAAAATCCTGGAAGGACTGACAACCTTGCCTAAAATAGAATAAATCAATAATATCCTAATTTTCAAAAACAGAAATGGCTTTATTTCCACTGGAGGGAGTTGCGAACCCAAACTTGAGATAATTGTGCTTCCTTTCACCCAATTCCCAAGCCAGCTCCCCTTTCTGACCTCTGTCTCTGCCAATGTCATCACCTGGCTGGTTTAGCCAAGCTCAAATTCTTAAAGTCCCATTTGACTCTTTCTGTCTCACCGTTGCATCCATTGACTTGTCAAGGTACGTAGATCCGGAGCACTGCACGCCACTCATACACACCCCATTAACCGAGTCCAAGTGCACATCTCTTCTCTCCTGAAAGGTAAAACCCTCCCACTGCCCTTTCACCTTGCTGCCTCCCCCGGAATAACACATCCTCCGGAATTCCTCTTGTTGAATTTCATCTCATTTACTTTAACCCATCATTTCGACCTGTCAATTTCATTCAGGATCCTTATTCTGTCTTCTACGACTCTTCTTCCTGTCCTTACTTTTCCACTGTCCTTGGTTTTTAAATCATTTCCAAGTCATATAATTAAAGTATATACAATGAGATAAAATGAAGATGCATCCTCACACAATCTGAAGCTATTTTCAAGGCTGATAACAACCCAAAACAATGTAATGAAATAACTGTGTATTGGTTTCCTTCTACTTATGAGAAGATATAGCATGATAAAACAATTTTACAGTCTTTTCTGTTGTATGTTTGATTTGATACTCCAGATTTTCATTTTTAAAATAATTTGGAAATATCCACCAAGTGGATAGAATGGTCTTATTCATACCTAAATTTTAAAATCTAATGTAAATACAATTATCAGAAAAAATCTATTTCAGTGTACAGATATGTTTTTTAACCTTTTATTTTGCTTTACATAAAGCATCTATGGAGATACAAAGAATGAGACAGAGTTTCGCCCTCAGAAAATGTAACGTCTGTTCGAGAGGTCTTAATGATCAAAAGAAAAATACACAGATATACAAAATCTTAATGTGAAAATCCTAATGGAACACAATTGGATTCAAAGTTGAAATCAATCCCACCTAGAGGACAGGGCCTCGTTTATTGTTTTGAAGTGGATTTCAGAGTAGATGACTGGAGGTGAATCAGAGAACATATTTAAAGTGAGACTAAAATGGGTAGTGATCGCCATTGGTCAGGCTTACCGGAAACAAATATAGACTTGAAAATCCAGTTAAAATATAATGAGATGACTTGTGTTTCCTTTGAAACTATTCATCACTGCTTATTTCTGGATTTTCTCCCTCCTTGTTTTTTCTTCCCATTATCTCTCAAGTTCTCATGCAAACTCTTATTTCTTGCTTTTACTCCATTCCTGTCTTAAATATTCACATTTCTGCTATCACCCTCTTTCTCTGTTATCCTTATTATTCCATTTACACTTTCCTCCTCTACTCCAACCAATATGGGAACTGAACACAGGGCTTTTGCACTGACCTCCATCCACAGCCTGTCATTCTTTGCTTCATATTTTCAGGCAAAATCTCACTGAGTTACCCAGGCTCAGCCCCAGCTTGTGATCCCCTCACCCTCCAGAATGCGGGATTACAGGCAACCACCACCACGCCCAGCTCCCTTAGCTGACTTTATCCAGACTCAAGGCTTCCAGTGCTGCCCAGACGCTGGCATTTCCCAGCATCTTTTTCTTTTTGTCACAGAACACTCTCAGGATGGAGGTTTGTATTCAATAGCTCCCAAACTTCCACAACTGAACAAAGTCACTGAGCTCAGCATGATTAATTACAGTAAACCTTCGTCATTCATTCCCCCAGCACACAGCTTTTGAGTCTGTCCCATGTGCCAAGTACTGTTTGCATCTAGGATTCATCAGTGAGGAGAGAGACTAACTCTTGTAGAATTTATATTGAGTTCACCCTGGCAATGAAATTTCAGGACTGTGTTAATGATTACGACTCCTTTCCACCAACACTTTTGTTTTTGTCTTTTATAGTAGTTGGGATTGAACCCAGGATTTTCATATGGAGCTACATCCCCATCCATTTTCTTCTTTCTCTTTGTTTTATTTTGAGACAAGGCCTAATGTCCCAGACTAGAATACAACTAGCAAGTCTCCTGCCTCATCATCCCAGACTTTTTCCTACACCAACTAATAAAAATACAAGTTAAAAAAGACAGATTAGAGACCTAGCCCATGATTCCCATCAGTACTACTTTTTGCTGCATTTTGCAATTTACCGTGTGAGTAATTCATCGTGAACTTGAAATTCATCCTGTGAATAATGTTTTAACTCACTGTTAACTCTACCATTGCTATTTCCTCTAGATGGAAAACTTTCCTTCTTCAACTCTGACCCATCTACCTAATTCTCATTCTTTGAACTATAGCCTAAGTGTGGACTTCCCCTTCTATAACCATTCCCTCACTTCCTTACTATGGATTAAGAGCCCTTCTCTAGGTTACTCTATACATTTTATATAGCCCTCTGATACCATTTACCTAGATCTATTTTTACAGCTTGTATTTGCATGCTCCTCCAAAGCCCCTGTCCTTATAAGTGGGGCTCTTGGGAGGTGGGTGGATATGGCTGTACGAGATTGGATTAGTCCATTATTTGGTTTAGCATAGTTCTGAATGTGGATGATGAATTGTGAAGAGGAGAGACCCATATCAAATGTGGGTGGCTCCAAACAGTAAGATTGTAGCTTGGAAGGAGTAAAAAGGGAGACAGGAAAGAAGGCTCACTGCTTGATGCCTGCTGTGTCATGAACCCTTTTCTCTGCTGTCATGCTCCTGTCCTATTCTTCACTGCCGTGAAACCAGACAACTTTACAAACTGTAAAGTGAAGGTCTCCTCTGTCTTACGAGTGTTGAATATTTTGTCCTAGCAATGAGAAAGTAGCTAAGGTACCTATAGTCATCACTTTTCAAATCTCAGTCCAAATGGTTTCTGAACAATTGGGAAATGATGATTTTATTGCTGTTCTTTGATTCCTGTGCCAATGTCACATTATTGACTTAGTCCCACACCTTTCTTTGCGCTGCTTTGTATTACTATAGGGAGACTCTGAAAACATTGCTCCTTTGTCACCTGACCTGATGTTAGACTTGTTAAAAGAAAAAGTGGAAGAAGATAAGTAAAATGTAAAAGTAGAGCTTACTAAAAAACCAACCCACCTGCACCATCAGACAGTTAAGTTTTTGTTGTGATGTTGTTTAAAACTATACAAATTTATTATTTTATAACTCAATAAGTCATTTATCTAAAATCACTTATTGGGAAAAAGCAAAAGAATAGAGATATTCTTTCACTTTATCTTAATTTTTACATATTGACTATGTATCTTAGTGATGTAGAAATATATTTTTTCATTTGAGCAAAGCATATTTATATTATTTTGGATTCCCTATGCACAGTATCTATATCAGTGAGTACTGTGTTACCTTTTTCAGCTACATCAGTCTTTGTTAGTCTGGTTTATGTGATGGATTAGCTCTGTGTTGAATAGGTATCATCACAGGGGCACCTTCAGTTCATTCCCAGATCTAGGGACACAACTTCAGTCTTCACCTTTAAAAAGGACAGCCAGGGTAGATTTTTCCACATCATTCTGTAAACAGTAGGAAATTTCCTTTCATTCAGATGAATATTTAGTATGAATGATTGGACTGTTTTATTGAAAGACTTATCTGCATTTATTGCAATGTGTATCAATTTTAATGTGTCCCATTATGTTGATATTTTAAAAAATTTTAAGCTAGTCTTGTCTTCCAAGCTAAACCTAAAACCAAAAACACCAGAGTGCTTATGATACATTATTTTATATTTACATTTATTTAACCTTAGATTTTTATTAGTGTATGTTTTCCATCAACAAACAGATAAATGGATAAAGAATGGAGATATATATATATATATATATATATCCAACATATATGAATATTATTCAGTTATAAAGAATAAAATTAAGTCATTTGCAAGAAAATGGACGAACTCCAGGCCATAAGGCTAAGTGGAATAAACTGGACACAGAAAGTTGAATATTGAATAACCTCTCTCAAAAAAGGCTAACATATAAGTAAAGAATTGAGTAAAATAAAGCAAAAATGGTAGGAAGCAAAAAAGAAAAGTGGAAGACAGTAGGGAAAGAGAATACTGTAAGAGGAAGGTAAGACAAAGAGCAGATACAGTGATCAAACATGACCAAGATATACTATTACACATATGGCAAACCCTAAGACAAACCCTAAGTTTTTAATGACTTGGGAAGCCATTAGTAGGGACAAGTCTGGCTTAACTGGACCATCCAGTAAGATTCTCATTTATTTGCTATTCTCATTTTTTTGCTATTTACTTTCCTATGGCGGAGAGACAAACTAACCCACTTTGAGTAGGCTTCTGAGTGTCTTCTGGCCTCTCTTCAGGTACAGCCAGAGCCACTTTCTATTCAGCAGGATTTATAACCCAGCAGTGCACATTTCACAATGGTCACTGAGCTTCCTCCAATAGGAACTTATTTCCATCCTCCAAGAGATTCCTTATCTCAGTTCCCAGTTCCTTCCTCTTCCCTTCCCTTTAATCCTATGGAATGGCTGATATCTGCATTTTTTTTAATTTCATTAGGCCTGGAGTCCCCTATGAATTCTATTTGCTAGTTAACAAATCTTTATCTGAAAATAAATTATTGGTACTTTTTTTTTTTTATCTCCTGGTTAGGCTCTAACTAACAGATTCCCTAGCACGTTCCTTGGCACACACTGAGAACCAAACAATTTATGGTTTTACTGCTTTCATGGTGATCAACAAAATGAACTAAGTTTAGTTAAAGTGCTCAGTCAGCTAAAGGAGGACTAGCCTGGAAAGCTTTGAGGATTCCAGCTCCACTTAAGATGGAAACTAATTACTCATGAGGAGAACACAAAGCCATTGATAACACCAATGTTCTGAGCCTGAGACTTTGGGGAAAATGCAGACAGTGCTAACAGAAACAGAAAAGTAAAGAAGGAAATTCCTTTGTAGCTCCTGATGGTCATTTTTCGTGATTTATTTTTTAAATAATATACTTATATCTTTAGAGAGTGAGATTGTCTAGGCTGCTTGGAATATATGTGCTCACATTAATCAAGCGATTTTGACAGCTAAAATACAAAAGGCAATTCTAAGATAGAGTGAATGCTCACATTTGAAAAAACAAACTTATTATAGGAAAAGACACTTTGCCAAGAATGATGGGAATGATGTGCTCGAAGTAGGAGGTTGTTTTTAGGGGGGTTAACAGCAGTGTGTTGTAGGATTGGCGAGCAGGGCTGAATGTCTCCCTAGATGAGTTGTCTCTTTCTTACTCCCAGAAGAGCTCAGCACTACAGTTTGGTTAGCGACTATTAATGTGACAATCTGGGAACCAGATTCCTTCCATCTCATAGCTCTGCTCTCCCCCCTGGGATTCCCATGCTGGGACTTCTAAATTTGCCCATAGATGAGAGATGAGAGTGAGAAAGAAACCGGTTACATTCAGATACCTGGGGCACATTCAACAGGGAAATGAAAGAAGGAAGACAAGCCCATACCTTTTCAATCTTATTAGATTGTATTAAGTATCCAGGTTGCTGTGAAATTATTTCAAGTGACAGTAGTGTCCTATGAGATAGGGAAAGCTCAACAAAACTTTGATTTTTAAGTAACAGATTTTTTTTTTTTTTGTCTTGGCTTATTACTTGAGCTCACTTCTAAATTAGTTGACTGGCTTGTCTTTGAAATAACGGCCCTCTATTCTGCAGTGGTCATGTATATTAGCTGAAATGTAACAGAAGGGTTACTCTAAGTAAATCGTTACTCCTGATGGGGAATACTTAACCAATGAATATCCGTCTTGTAAGTGTCATTATATAATTTCAAGAGAAAAAGTGCCTGGTCAAAGTTTTGGATCTCAAACATGACAATAATAAACTTTTGTGACGTTCCTCTCTGTACCCCCATGTCATGCATGAGAATATGAATTACTGTGCTCCACGCTTACACTTGCCAGAGGAAGCATTATCTCAGTGTTCATTGTGATCACTGGAACACACTATTTTGCCATAACAGGAAGGAATACACCCTCAACTCTGTATTTCAGTGGAGCACTTTTGTCCATTTGGCTGTTATTTCACTATGGAGTTAACAGAGCGCCATAGAGCTGGAACAAAATGTGGGAAGAAATAAACTAATTTCCTTCCAGGAATATACTTTGATTTTATAGCTAAGTGTTCAAACAAATACTCCTCACCAAGAACACATTAAAATATACTATATTACTATTATAATTGTAATAAATATAATGCTACATTAGCATATCTGATGAGTATTATACATGCATATTTATATGAATATGTATGAACACATTTATGTCTATATTTAATATTAAAGCCTCAATTCATAATTCTGCCTTATCTTCATTAGTCAACAACCCTTGTGAAGACGAATAATATGATCATAGTTACCATGAACCATAAAATCAAGTAGTTTAACATGCAGAGAATTTTGAACACTTTTGTTCCAGCTGCAGAGTATTGTGTAATGGATCATCTCACAATGTAGTTGATTAAAAACAACAACCAATTAATTATGACTCATGATTTTGTGGGTTAGGAATTTGGAACAATGGTTGGTGACAGAGCTCCTACATGTGCCATGGATATGAGCCACTTGTAATATTCATCTGATGGATGGGTCTGTATGACCCATCTGTAAGATCCAGAATGGTCTTCAGATTTCAAAGGCTTGTTGGAACAGAAGGCTGAGATCACCTGGGTCCTCCTGACTGGGCCTTCTTGAAGTGAGTCAACAGAGACCTAAAGTCTGGTTGATCAAATCTGTCATTACAGCAGCTCAAGATCCCAAGACCAAGTGGTCTATCAAAGCAGACAGAAATGTACTGACTTTTTATAAACCAGCCTTGGAAGTCAGTCCTATAGTGTCATTTCTGGCATGCTAAATTTTTCATAATAATTGAAAAACTATCCAGATTGAGTGATGGAGGAAGTTGACCAAACTCCCTATTCAGAAATGTTGAAGAATTTGCAACCATGCATTAAGATTCCACATTATGCTCATTGTCAAATACCATACTAGTTGAACTCTGGGTAAACAAGAATCATAAGCCACAAGTTTACCTGTAACCCATATATAAAAATGATGGGAAATTGCTCTGTAACAATTTTAGTGGAAAGAAAATATATTCCAGACTATACATTATTACATGAATATCCGGCATACTAAATAGAAAATATCTATTTACTTCTAGTCATCAAATCTTACTCAAATTATGAATTCCAGGTTAAATTTTAATATGGTAATCAAGATTAAAGATCACTCCAGATTAAATGCAAACACCTTTTAAAATTTTAAGTATTCCCAAAATCTTCTAGCCAAAACAAATCTATCTACTATATTTTTCTGGAATAGTATTAATGTATTTGGTACTTACTGTATGAGTTATCACACCAGACTTAATAATTCTGTTACTTCTGCTGGGGTACATGTGCCTAATAGTCATAGTACAATATTTTCATGTTGCATGGTGTACATACTCAATAAATGGATAACAAATGACAACTACTTCATACTGCAAAAAGCACAGCAGATTGGATCCATAAGTTTAGCGCAGAAAATTACAGCCATGAGTTTAACAGGTTTTGGAGCTAGCAACTATATTTATAATAGCATTTTAGTGTGGAAATCCAGTTCAAGGTCCATGTTATCTGTAAGCAAACATGTTAAACTCTATCATTTAGTTTGTATCCCATGTGTATTTCACCAGTTCTTTGTTATGCATACTCTTAAGGGATTCTGGAGGATGTGCAGAGTATCTCAGTCTCAATTGTGGACAAAAGCACTGATCTTAAGTCAGACTGCCTTCCTTCAAATCTGTTCTTCCAATATACGAATCTCATATTTGGACTTCTTAGTTTCTACCTCCATAAAGCAGCAACAAAATAACTAATGCATAGGGCTATTGTGAAAAGTAAATATTATTCAAGTGAAATTCTGATATGAGGAAAAACATTCATCAAATATTTTCTGTGATTTAATGCACTCAGAACTACTCATGTACTCAGTTATGAACATATTTAACTGTTTCTTTCCATATTTTGAAATTTTATAGTTAAGAAAACTTGTTTCATGCACCTCCCTATCCCTCATAACGTTTTAATAATTTCTATGCTCTGAGTTCCTATTGACAGGTAAGTTAGCTTGTCTCGTGCAACTCGCTACGTCTTATCCCTGTTTAGTAATGCTTTAAAATTACATTTACTTTTTGGTTTTCAAAATTTTTCTCACATTTATCATTTATCATTTGTCATACACCCTGTTTAACTATGCCTGCAAGAGTGCTGAAATGATTCCACTATATAAACTCTAAATATGAGTTTAAAGTTATTTACTCAATAAGAATAACCCCCTGAATGTATTATTGAAAATCTGTATACTAGGCTACTAAGGAGGCAGAAACAGGAAAATTTCAAGTCGAGATCAGCCTGGGAAAAGACCATCTCTCAAAAATAACATGAAGGAGACTGAGGGTGTAGCTCTCTGGTAGAGCACTTGCCTAACATGCATGAGCTCTGAATTTTATTTTCAAAATATTAAAACAAGAAAAAGGAAGAGAGAAAAGGTGAGGAAAAGGGAGGTAGAAGAAGGTGGGAAAGGGAGAGAGAGAGAGAAAGAAAGAGAGAGAGGAAAACTGGCAGAAAATCTATATTAAACATTTCTAAAGCAAGATATTCACTGGATTTTCGCATAAATATATATACTTGAAAGAGCACAAACAATATATCCCTGTCTTTTTGTACTTTTTTGTTTGCTTGCTTGTTTGTGTGAGACACGATCTTACTGTGTAGTTCAAGCTGGTCTTGAAATCACCATTAAATTCAGGCTGGCCTTGAATGCATTGTGATCCTCCTGTCTCAGCCTCCCTCGTGCTGGGGTTATATATGTGCCCAGCTGACAACAAATCTCACAATGTGATAAATTTCACAGTTTGAACACAGCTGAGAAATCAGAAACTACCTTAAGTACTAATGTAGTATTTTAAATTAAAATATTAATCATTTTATCTTCTTAAGTACAAGGAAATTTTATTTTAGTTTTTAAATCTGAAGTAAGAAACAAATCTAAGATAAGAATACTTAAAATAGCAAAATGTTAAGTGTATCTGCCCCTTCACTGTCTTGTCATTATGTTTCAAGGGTTAGGATATTTTATGTTAGAAATACGTGATTTACTGGTTAATTACTAAAATGGTTTATAATTTTATCACTTCACACATTCATTAAAATAAATACTTCCTTTTAAAAACCTATCAAATAGGCTATCCATTATATAACACTTATATGTTTTACATTATCTATTATGTCCACCCTTTTGACTTGACCGATTCTGTTCTGTTATGTCACATTTGGTTTTACTCTCTTCCAAAAAAGTAATAAGAACCGTGGGAGCAATGAAACCCAAAATGTGTAATAGTCATGGTACAAAAGAGAGGAAAAGAAAGTGCTCTAAACTATATAACTGCATGTATATTTAAGTGTATAAGATAGAAAATGATATCACAGAGTTTTATTGGATCAATGAACAGAACTGTTTGCAGTATCACTGATGGAATGTCCACTTTACAAGCTTTAATTTTGTGACTTGAACAATTATTTCTAAGATGACAATATGTAATCCATTAACTAGTGATTTCCTACTGTTCATTTTTTTTCTGTAAATCTGTATAACTTGTACCCTTTCCCTGCTTTTTTTTTTCTTTTCTCCTTAAATAAAATTAAAAAAAAAAAACAAAAAAAAAAAAAAAAAAAAAAAAAAAAAAAAAAAAAAAAAAAAAAAAACACTTATATGAACATATAAGTAATAATAAAATATGCTGGTATTTATGCTGGATTTTCAGTAATTACATGCAATCACACAATTGTGTTATTAATAGTATTTCCCCTAAGAGGCTAATCACCATTCACTATGGTGAAAAAGTTAATAATGAAATTTAAACGACACTTGGAAACTGTGAGTGAATCCCTCATGGATATTCAAGTTTTATTTCCCATCAAGACAGCTACCTAGAGAATCTTCAAGATTATAAAACACAAATACCTTGATATTTAATGAGGAAAAAAACCTGTTTTTTTTTTTCCTTTTTTTTTTTTCCCCAACCTTCACTCGGTCATCTCACTTATGCTGTAGTGTAGATTATGAAAAATACTTCTTCCTGCCTGGGCTTTCCTGTCCCACAAAACAGCAAGGAAAGAAAGTGGTATTGCAAAATACAGCCTGCCGAGACAGCACAACTTGTGGGCTGAAATAAACCGTGTTTGAAGCAACCTCTCACTTGATGTTTCTGTTCTTCAGATAGCACATGAGTTTCACAAAATAAATCCACTTTTCTTCACATAATTGAACAGCACCAAGCATCCTAGTAGACTTCAGAATGTCTTCTAGAAAGTACTTGGTGAGAAGAATTTACAGAAAAACTGAGGATGGTAGGGAGGTTGCCACTAATTAATTTTTTAAAGAGCCCTAAATAACTCTAAATATTTAGGCTTGGTGGTTGAAATGTGCTTAGGGGGAGCGATTATCCAGTGGGAGAGATGGTCAGTTCATTCAGGACAATGCGGCTCCTTCTGAGACCCGCTGTGCAGGGGAACAAAGAGCGGGAGCCCCACCCTCCTTAGTCCTCCCCCCCACACACACCCCTCGTGCACAAAGCCCCTTTCAGCTGTTCTTTTATGCTGCATGTTTACTTTTTCTGCTTCAGGTCTCTTTTTGCTACTTCGTGCATTACATTTCCCCGAACCCTCCGGCGAACTGCACACCCAGCTCTGTGCAACCCAGCCTGCCGTCCAAAAACGAACCGCAAGCCAAGGATTCAGCAAGTTTGCGTGAATCCTGGAAATTTTCATTTTTTCCAAAACAGTAATGGAAGGGACCCCTGTGCAAGCTGAGGTGAAGGTCCCAGAGAGGAATGTCTCTGCAGTAAACTTGGACAAACATGAGCTAACAGAGGAGTTTGTTTTGTTTTGTTTTTCCCTTGTTGATACATCAAATCAAACCTGGACGAATATTGTCATCTAGGAAACAAGCAGTAGCATCAGTGTCTGTTGTGTTACCGAATTGGTGTGTTTAATTCTGACTCTATATTTTATCCCTCTATATTTTATCTACATTTCAGAAATTGTTAAATTTTGATGGAGAGACAAATGTTTATGTATTATTCTATGAAATTATGTACATAGAACATATTCCTATTATATATATATATATATATATATATATATATATATAGTGAGAGAGAGATAGAGAGAGAGCTGTTCCATAGCAAATTAAGATTTTTTAAAATCATTGCAATCAGGTCAAAGAAGTATAAAGATTTTATAACACTTGTGAAATTTTTTACACAATTGTGTGTCATTGTGTAAAGAGCATAAATTCTATTTCTGCACATCATTTGAATAAGAACTACAATGTAATTTAAACTTCCTTCAATTAAAAAAAACGTAAATACTGGTAGACTTTATGGAAAAAAACATTATTTTTAATTTGACTTAAATTATATGTTGCTGAATCCAGTAAAAAATCACTATTTCATATATTATAAAAAATTTTACAAGAAAACTTTTTGTCGGCTTCAATTTTTTAATGTAAGACATATGTCAAGCCCCATAGAAACCCAGATCACAGTAATTAAAATGTATAATAAAATTATAATGTGAGATTTTCCAGGCCTTTTGATGTAAAAGTTAAGATAATTTTCTCAAATTCAGAAGTGTTATTTTTTCCCACACCTCTACCCCCTGCATTTCTGTGCCTGTGTTCAGACAGTCACTTAAGTTTTGTTTTAAAAGCATTTAATGCTTTAAGATTTTATTCTCAATCTGTAACAGAAGAGGTGCGTGAGCCATATTTGAAAATTTCACCCATTTCATTAAACATGTAGCTCATGTGCGTGTTTTTAATTGGGACTCTCCTGCACTCCCCAAATCTCAAATACCTCCAATAAAGCATGTGTGCTCGGAAACTAGGATGGCCCTTAAAAGCAGTCATAAATTTAGCTGCTGGGAAATGAGCAGGCTTCATAGATGACTTAATTTGTGGAGGGAACCTGCGCCTCCTCTGATTGTAACCTCTGAGTCTGGCTGCCCGTGACCTACAGCGCGGTCCACCGGCTGGAAGCCATGCTTGATTCTCTGACCAGGGAATGCCTGCTTGACAGCCGCATGGTATCATAGGATGGTGTGATGGAATTCTTATTTCTCTGTCATCATTAAGGGGGTTCCCCCTAGGGCGAGGGGAATGAAAAGTACGATTTAATGTTCTCTGGAGAGTGGCAGGGGGGGAAAAAAGCTCAAAGCTTTGCATGCTGCTTTCGGAGTGGGTCATTTCAGTCCTTGTGGTGAATGGGATGTCCCAGTGGAATTTGCCATAGATTGGCCTGAAAAGAAAGGGATTAAGACCCTTTTAAGGGTGGAAATGTAACAAAAGACTCACTTTTATGATGTAGCAGCATAAAATAAGGGGCTCTATTGTGCAACTGATTGCCAGAGGCTTTGAATTGGGCAGCCTGGCCTATGAGGCCCTTTCCCTGAGGTTGGCAGTCTTGTTCTGAATGGTCTGTCTACACTCGTTCAGAGTTCTGCTCTCCTTTAGGGGCAAGCTCAAGATTACCAGTTTGTTCCTACACAATTTTTTTTTTTTTATACACCTACGGAAAAGTGGCCTGTAGGGAGATTATACTCTAGTGAAAGTTGCTGCTAATTAAAACAAGTAATTAGTGTTCCTCCAGGCTCTGCGGTTTCACTCACTTTTGCCTGCCAGACAGCATTAGTTTAAAAGCAATCCAATTTCTAGCAATAACAGACTGTAAAAAAGTCATTTAACAAGTATATAAGTGTAAGGTTACAGTTCAGGCGTTGATTTATCTCTTCTGGGCTAGTTAGAAATACTGTAGCAAAGTTGAAAAGAAGGAAAGTTAAATAGCTTTTTAAAAAAAATTAAGAAGACCACATGTCTCAGTCCTTTTACAAAAAAAAAAAAAAAAAAAAAAAAATTGAGAAGCAAAAACTGGGAGCTTATGAGACTTCCTAAATTGCATTAGGAAACCAAAATTGGACTTAATCTGTTTTCTCATAGAACCCTCACTTAGCATTTTGTAAACAGATCATTTCATTAAGTCCTTTTGTCTCTTCTCCCGCCTTTGCTGAAACAGGGACTTTTTATTGACTGATTCTCATTGAAATGAATTGGAGCAGTAGAGTTGAACACAACACATTATTACCTCCTTCTTTTTCACAATTTCAAAATGACTAGTGAGGCTTTATTTTGCATATGTGGTGGGAGGATTTAGTTAAACTAGATAGATCTTAAGAGACTATGATATTTCATTATGAGAGATACAACTAAAATCAGTGTAAAAATAACTATATTGAATTTATGCACTCTTAAAATTCTCATCTAATTGCTCAACTTTTATAACTGAACATTCTTCTATATTTGAGGTCTTTGCTGCTTAAAACAATTTATTCTGAGGTTGATATCATCAAAGACGTGTGCTATTGTGCAAGCAATTCAGCAGAGTTCAACATTAAAATCAGCTATAACTCTACTCTGGTGAGCAAATGAATTCAAAATGCTTTAATTAATGCAAAATTTTCAGATCTGTCATATCTTCAGTGCTGTTCTTTTTAAAAAGTAGAATGCCAACTATTATGCTACAAGACAAAAAAAAACTTTGCCTTGTTCTGTTTTTCACTGTGCTAGTCATGTAAATAATACTGCATGTGGGAAAAGACATTTGTTATGAACTGTTAATACTATAAAATGTTAACTGACATCTTGTATTTAACTAGTGGGTCCTGAATTTAAGCTTCATTTTGAATGGATTACGTTGAATAAAGTTAAGTGACTTGATTTTGATCATTTCAAGTTAAAATAAGACCGCAAAAGTGTAGACTATAGTGTTGAGTGAACAAAGTCAAATATACAAGATCGAATGTCTCATTATTTATCTTACATACAGGCATACACATAAATAAAAATCGAAGTAGAAGAGAGCTTAATAGGAAGCAGGGAGAAGTTCAAATAAATCCCCAAATTACATGCTCTGTTGTTATAAAATTTTTCAGTATATATACACCAATTTGTTTCATCAACACTGGCATATATTAGTTCATTAAAAAGAAAGTTTATATGACAATCTGCTTGTTTCTTTTTTTGGAAGAATTCATTTAGGTTTATGTCTTTTACTGAGCAACTACTTCGAAGACAATCATATACAGTGTACTAACCATTCTTTTTCTCCTATAATTTATGAAAATTTGTTTCCTTTTACATAAAATAAAGATTTATACAAAAATTCTAAGTCTATCATATTTTACATATCAATTTTTATATGTATGAAGATGCCTTATGTAAACTTTGGTAGATTATTTAAATTAATGAAATACATTCCCATCATGTAGCTTATGAACTATAAATTATAATTTAGAGTTTTGAGATAAGCTTTTCATCTCCTCAAACATATTTCTCAGGATAATTTAATGAATAAGAATCTTGGCCACCAAGCTTAAAAATAGAAATTTTGTATGTATCGCAGGGTCAATAAGTATAATTTATTTGAATCTCTGCCTAAGTTTTGAAAACACTTATGAGAAGAAAAAAATATACTGACGATAACTTACTACTTTCTGAAGGAAGAATGTGTGGAATGATAACGCCTGCTTTCATGGCTAAATCCATTTTTTGTATAAATCATTTTTCCAATAGAAACTCCATCTTCCCAAATAACGTTAGAAATTCTAAAATCAATTTATAACCCTTGAAGAGTCAGCTGTGGTTATAGTGAAAATATTTCCTCTCTATCATGCCTTTTTCCTGATAATTAGCATTCTGCTTAACTGGCATTTTAAAGGTAGTGTTTGTTTGTTTGTTTGTTTGTATTGAATGTTTTGTTTAGTCATAGAAATCTTGCTTTCAGAAAAGAGCCCCGAGAGCATTTGTTTTTCTAAAAATTGAATTTTGACTGCATCTATTGAGTCTGCTGCAGAATTCAGTATTTGCTTCTTATTTCAGGGCTGACTTGCTGAAGGTAGTGACTACAGAAGCCCAGGCCTAGGCTGACCTGCAGAGCCCTGTGAGGACACTAGGAACTCTTTATGGATCCTGATGGAACATATGGGACACTGTAATAGCTTCATTTTACGTATTAAGCAGTATACGCACAACAATTCCATTATAAGACTAAGATAATCTTTAGAAGTAATTTTAAAATAGCGAATGTATAAATGCTGAGTCTCAAGGAAAAGAAAACAGTTTTCCTAAGCCAAATGTCTTTCCTAAGACATTTCAATTGTCATTGCATTCTATTTTAAAAATAATTTGACCTTATGATTCACCCAGTTCTTAAGTGCATATTTCAAATATAATTGTTTCATTTGGAGTCGAAGTTAAAAAAAAATACAACAAAATAACCTTTTGTGATTTATTCTTCTGTTTTGCATTACTTTTGTCTAATCACGCGGAACTCTAAATACACAATTATTAGTATTAAAATTGATGTTTCAAGAGTACAATATCAACTTTGTTTAAAACAAATACATTGAAAATAATGGTGATTCCAAGCCCTCTTTACTTTTTATACCGCCCTTGCAAAATAGTATTTTATCTAAGTCTATTCAGGCAAGTTGCAATCTTTAAAGACAGATTAAAGACAGATATGGTGTGATTTTCCTACAGTACAATAAAGATCAATAAGTGTTTATTGAATTTAATACAATTAACTTACTTTTGACTTTTTAATCAATGTTTTATAAAAGGTATAATGGTAAATAACAAAGTTTCATCATAGCTATCATTCAGGAGTTTCTAAGAAAGACAAAGTGTAAAACATTATACACACTATTTGAAGCATGCTATTTGAAGACAGGTCCTGTGTCATTCATCCCAGGAAACACCTCTCAGAATGTGTATGATTTGTTCTTTATGGAGCAGCAACACACATGAAGAGTGAGGGCAGCATTTATGAGAAGCCGCAATGGCCCAGACATCAGGACAAACTTTCTGCATATTTTCTCATTTATTGTTATAGTTTTTAGGTGAAGATTCAGTACCTCATGGGGACCCAGTAACATAAGCACAAAAATAAGATGAGAGGATTTAATTTTGAAAACAATGTATCGGCTTGCAAAACATTTATAGCTTACCTACGACATGCCAGCCATTGTGCTGAGGTGTGTGGCTGCACTCTGTGGTCAGGAGCTATGACCTGCTGGCCCTCTGGGAACTTCCATTCTGATAAGAGAATAAAGACCACATACATGGACATTAACAAATAAGTGAATAGATATTATTCACGGTACTGAAAAGATTGTAAAGATAAAAAAGATAGTTTTCAAATTTGTCTTTAAGATAACAGTGATTGTTTTCATATTACTTTGGTTTTTTCACTATGGTTTCAAACATTTACATATTATACTTAATTCTGAAATGCTTAGCCATTTAATGCTTAGTCAGTTTTCACAAGATACCAAGTTCATGTTCATGTCTGATACTTTTATGTTTGAAAAACCATACAGATCAAATCACTCTCACCACTCAAAGCAATCCATATTACACTTTCCCAAGTTTATGTTATTGTTGAGAAATTTCAAAAGCTACTTCAGCTTTGTCCCTTTGGAGAACTGACTTTTCATCTCAATTGATTCATTGGCCTTTATCTCATGCTGTCTTGATGGGCTTCCTTCTGAACTACTTGCCTGTATGTTTTTTCATGGAAGCATTTGGTTACTTCCAATTCTTCATCTTCAGTACAATAGCCATCATTTACTGGATGCCTACAGTGTGGCAACTATAGTTCCAAATGTGTTTCTTCATTGTTAGATTTCATTCAATCCTCCTATTGATATAGAAGGAAGAGTACCACTGCACAGTTTAGGAAAATGAAATGGGAGAGTCCAAGTATCCAAGATTTATACCACTGTCTAGTAAGTGACAAAACCAATATCTTTAAAAGACAGTTCAGTAATGTTCATCCCTCTTGCATATTTCTACATCTTTTATATCACCGGAGTTGTTTTGAAGCAGGTAGCCATGTAGCATCAAATCCAATTTTTCTTCAACATTTAAAAAAATGTTTCCCTAAAGTCTTGGGTCCAGGTTAAATGACACTCAAGTTTCTTTCCATTGTAGTTATAAATTTTGAGTTACTAATATTGTATATTCTGAAGTTTCCAAACACCAATTCTCTAGCATTTCAATAAAAAAGAAGAATAACAAAGTAGAAGGGCGTTAACTGTGCAGTCAACCCAGATTCCATTCAAATCAAAGCTTTTCTGTTTGTAAGCTGTGTCACTCTGGGCAATTTATTTAATTTCCCTTAGGCTCAGTTATTTTTTTTTTTTTCTCATTGAGAATGATATCTATTTGGGGGGTTGCTATGGGAATCAACTTAATATACATAATGAGGTTTGGTACATATTTTTGTACACAACAATTTTGACTTTATTTGGAATTAAAATTGAACTGAAAATTCTTATCATCGCCCCTTAAAAGCCTAAGAGGGTTTTTTTCTTTTCTTTTCTTTCTTTCTTTCTTTTTTTTTTTTTTATAAAAAGTTGATTGGGTTTATCAGATTCTATGGTTTTGGCTTCCTGATCCTCCACAGTATATGACCAATTTCCATTAATTCAGTCACTGTTCATTCACTCATTCAGTTAGCAAGCAAGCAGCAACAGAATTGTTATCATAGGTCATGTGCTAGGCAACAGGAGTTCAGAGTCACATGACAACTGACTCACAAATGAAGAAACTGACTTTCTCATGTGAAGTGACTAAGGTATGAGAGAAATACAAAAATAGAACTAAGATTATGCCCCATATATCATATAGAATTATCCATATTTTACCTGGCAAGTAGTCTACACTCAATAATCCTTCAATTTACTTTCATCTGTAAACTTAAAAAGTCAATATAATACTCCTCTGAGATCTATTCATCAAGACGAGATGTCTCTATCATCAAGTCATATTTGGTTCTCCCCTTTAGCTTTCCCTTAAAAGCCACTGAGGTCATTTCTTTTCTAAGTTATGTAAACTTTATTACAAATAGAATGCCTAATTGGCAACCATCTCCATATGACACCCTTTCTTCTAGGCCAAGTTTTTATAAAATGTTTTGAGTACTACCCAATTTATTTGATACCTAGCTGGAAGTGAAACTTTGTAACCCTTTATCTGGTGTTTCTTAAAGATTTCAGAGACTCATCCAGTTTCCTTTTTCTTCTTTCTTCATTCTTCCCACTGTTTCTCAAAGTTGAAGACATTTTCCCCTCATTCAAATTTTACTAATGTAATCATTTTTATGGTGTATCATAAATATGGCTCCACACAAGAGGTGAAAACAAGGGAGCATTAACGTACACTTAACATTCTAGAACTTCAATTGAATTACCTTGTGTTGATCTTCCAGAAAGAGCTAAGCAAGAATAATCTGACACACTTTTGTCTGAATGGAATAATATTAATGAGGAAAGGTGGCACTGTGGTGACAAGCAACCACAGTCCAAAAACAGCAAACACAGGACATAGAAAGCTTTGTGTGTTAATCTTTTCTGATGTTCTCTACCTCCCACATTCTGCTATTTGTTTTCTCCATTGCATTTTTTTTCCACACTGGTTAGCACCTGCCTCGTGATGCTACATGTGAACTTGATGAGGTATGCCTCAAAAACACCGATGAATTCAGTGAACTAGACAGTGCAGCACTGGGAATATAAACAGATCAAGAGCGCATGGAGAAACTTATGGAAAAAAGATAATTTGCACATTCCAGAACATAGCAGCTTTGCAATTCTATGATACTAGTCTTGGAGTCAGCAGTTACAATCTCTGTGTGTTGCTCCAATTCAGAGCATATCTCTCCACCTTAAAAGAATATTACTCTTATGGGAACTCTTTTGTTATGGCTTCAAAATAAGGAATGAACTGTGAATTGAAAACTGGAAAACCACATCTTTTTTTTTTTTGTCCTAATCTTTACACCAATGGTTTCATTCAAAACACAATTTTCTACAGAACATCTTCTATGTACCAGGCACTGAGAAGAGAGTTGTAGATTCAGAAACAAAGTATTGGTGCTAATTTGAGTATTTTCTAACTGAGTAGGGTAAGACAAATCAATATGTGAAACCATGTTGAAATGGTTAGTATCTAAATACAGGATATGTTTAGACTTCTAACAGAGATTGGAGGAAAAAAGGACAGGGGAATTAAAGAAGGCCTCCAAAGGGGGCCTGTTAGTGAACTGAGTTAAACCTAAGTAAAACCCACAAGGCTGCTCAAAATGGTTCAATTCCAGCATGAACATAACTTCTTCACCATGTAGACTGGTAGTTTTCACTAATCACAAAAGAACGGGTGTAACTTGCTTAATTTTCAATGTGTGTAGTGCTTTTTCTTATCCTAGAGGACAACCTGTAATTTGTAAGCTGCATTTGAGATACAGATGCAAAGAATACTTTTGTTACGTATTAGGATCCTGTCAGTATTTTATTGGCACAGAGAACCACATGTTGGAGTTACTGTCCCTTAGAGAATGGTTCAGTTGAGATAAAAGATAATTTTTTTGTGCTAAGCAAGATAAAAAGCGATTAATTGTTGTCTTGTTATTTGTAAATAACGAAACATGGTTGATTTACTTAACTTTTCCTGTGAGTAGTATGAAATTATGTATCACTTCGTGGACTTGAAAAGTCATTTGAGAAACTGTCTTAGAAGTGTCTTGATAGAGTGTCTTAGGAAGGTAAGACAGCTATCACAAATCACCACAGACTAAGTGGTTTAAACAACAAAGTTATTTTTTGCCATTCTGCTGGCCCACAGTCTGAGTTAAAGGTATCAGCATGATTTAGTTTTCCTTAGGGCTCTTTTGCAGGTTGAAAATAGCTAAATTCTCCCAGTAGCCACAAACTAGTTCTGCAGCCTCCTTATAAGTAGGGACACTAATCTCATTCCTGAGGCTTCCAAACTCAGGAGCTAATTAACTCACCTCCACGTACCACCATATCAGGAATTAAAGGTTAATATGTACATTCCAGAGAGCTCTCATTTTATTCTGCTCCCTTAGCATGATAAGGCTAATAGAAAAAGTAGTCCTGCTGTTTCTCTCTTGTCTCATCATCACTAGAATGACTGTGGTTAAACCAATCTAATAAATGGATAATTTTTTTGAAAGCAAACAACTTTGACTCCCGTGTAGCTTAGTGCTAGAATATTTGCACAGCATATATGAGGTCCTGGGTTCCATTCTCAGTACAAACCACCAAACCAAAATCTATCCAACAAAAACAAAATAAAACAAACAAAAACAAAAACCCAAACAAAAACAAACACAGCAAGTGAAAGAAGGATAGAAAAAAGAAACAATGACCTTATTGATCAGTTTCTGCCATATTTCATAAAAAAATATGTGCTTGCTACAGCCTAGAACTGTGGGTTTATTTTGGAAACCTCTCAGTGAATAGGTTTGATATCTTTTGCAAATATATTTGTTAATAAGAAGTATGTGTATTCAGCCACAATTTTGATGTTTAATTCCTAGTTTCAATCATAAATTGCATGAAACTAGTTGTTATTTTAGAGAAGGTAAAAGTACATTAAAAGTATAACAAGAATTTGAGGATGTAGTTAAGTGTCAGAAAACTAACCAAGATGTATGAGGTCCTGGATTCAAATGAAATCACTTCACACAAAGAAAGTTACAAGTATGCTTTCTGCTGCAAATTAAACATTTAAATTTCCTGTTCTCTAAGATTTACCATCTCCATAAGAAATGCACACCTACTCCAAAATTTCCAGAAGTGTAGTTTTCTGTATTAGGGAAACACCCCTGGTTGACCTTCAGAGCATGGTGGCAGCTTGCTTAATGAAGACAGCATCGCCATTGAAACGCAGCTCCAGTGCTTTTCAGTGCTTGGCAGCCACATGGCATTAAACAAATAATGTGTTTTTCTAAGTTCTTCTGTGTCCAACACTTGACAAATGAGGAAAAGAAGTCGAAATCATCTTTGAGTTCCCTGATGGTTCTTATATTGTTAATCCTGTTGTAAGTCACTCCCAACTACAAAAATTACATATGGTTCCATGCTGCTGTTTATTTTGAGCTTTTAATTTTATTGTTGCCCTTGTTTTTCTCAGTGTGTTTCTCAATTGTCACTTTGCTTGACAGCAGTCCCTTCCTCTGTCTTTTGTAATGTTACATAACCTCTAGCAGTTTAACTGAGTCAAGTAGATGCGACCTCCTTTATCCTAGAGATTTGGTTGTGAAATTTATGACTAGAAACTTGAGCTACCAAAGTTTCATAAAATTCCTTTTTCCCTTTATAGTTAGCATTTTAGTTACTTTGGAATTTTGCTAATGATTTGGACTTTATCTGCACTGGAGGTTTAGAGCACTGTCTAAATAAGTAAAATAAAAAAAAAATAAAATGAAATGAAAGAAGAATTTGTATTTGTATTCACACTGGGACTCTGCTGATGTGTCCTAGCAGGAAACATGCTATTGAAAGGTCCTACCAAACAGTTACTCCCAGGGACCTGTGTGTGATCTCAGCCTAGTGAGTTGTCCATGGAGAAAAACTCTCAGCTCAGCAGAACTGGCCATATGATGTGCTGTCCCTGTCATCTAAGAAAGTCCATATTAAATGGACTCACAGACCATACTATTCTTTACCATTTCAAGGAAGCTTCTATGGATTACAGATAGGTGCATGTTACCCGGTTCTATCAGCCATGAATGATAACTTGTTTTGAAAACTTTGAGTAACTTTAAAAGAGAGCATTAAAATGGGGGTATAATAAGATAACAAGAAAATTGAAAACAGGAAAACTTACAAGTATTCTCATACTGTAGAGCTGAATTGACCAATCCATTGTGAAATGACCCAGTAAATGGGGGAAAAGGATCAGCAAAGTATTTAAGGACTGGCTTGTTTTACTTTAGAAAATGTGAGTTCCTTACTAAAGTAGAACACAAGAGGTCAGTTTCAACACCTGAACAGGGTGAAAGCAGGTTCTCACAGGATACAGGTTGATGGGCTGGGGATTTCGCTCAGTGGCACAAGTGCCTGCCTGGCAAACGTGAGGCCATGAGTTCAATTTTGGGTACCAAAAAAAAAAAAAAAAATACACGTTGATTTGTCTCATAGGCACTTGATGCATGTCAAATGACAAAAACAGGGTAATTTTTATATCAAGGAATACACTTTAAAAGGAAATACACATCCCTGGTGTTCAGGTGGACATCCTTACTTATTACAATTTTATTGAGAAATACAATTTTATTGAGAAATACAATTCATTGAGAAATATATGTTAACATAGAACACAAGAGGAAAAATTAGCTCTCCCAAGAACCTTCCTTCCCAATTTGTAAAGGATTCAAAATTACTATTTGGCTCAGCCCCAATCCTTTAGTACTAGACCATGATGATGCTTGTGACCTCATACAATCACAGTGTTATCACAGAGGAGAGAAAAACTGATTCTAACATGTATGGCATCCTAGCTAAAGTGGTACAGTTAGTAATAACAATAGTTTTAAGTACAGCTTAGCTACTGACAAACTATGGTAACCATTAACCTGCTACCTCTGTCCACAGGAATAAACGTTACATTTTGTTCTTCCTGTAAGAAGCTGAAGGAGTCATAAGATCCAAAATGAACAACGGATATTGTGAAATAAGAGGAAACTGCTCCAAAGGAAAGAGAAACTGGGATGGGAGAAAGGAGAAAAACGGAAGGGAAAAGGAAAAAACATATATATATATATATATATATATATTTACATATATAATATTTAAGATAGTTATACAAGTATAACTTTTTTATTAGTTCATTGAAAAGGTTTGTGCTTATACTGTTTGATCGATTTTTCATGTCTACATCTTATAATATGAGCAACTACTTTGAAGATAATATGCAATGTACTAATCACTGTTATTCTCAAAAATTTTGTTGTAAAATTTTGTACCATTGCTTTTCTTTAAAATAAAAAAAATTAAAATTAGACCACTGTGCATTACTTGGTTACTTTATTTCCCCAAAGTAACAATATTAAAGCCTAGATTACTATGATGAACTTATATAATCTCCATTCTGAATTTTAAATGAATTAATATGAACTTTTTCAAGACATACAAGAGCCTTTGAAACAAAATAATTTAAAATAATTGATGAAATAGTAAGATTTCCTGTCATCTTTGAAAAAATTAGGGTATACTTTTTTATTGGTTTGTTTCTTTTAGCTTAAAATAGTAACAATTATTACAAGTACATAAAGTTTGTGATTTTAATTTGATAACCATCTGTGGAATTCCGCCTCTTAGAACTGTTTTTGTGGAGGATTTTTTTGGTATGTTTTATTTTGTCTTTTGTTCTTTCCTTCATTTTCCTTTCTTTTATTTTTAAGTGCAAGAGAAATTCTGGATAACTTCTCACTAAGGCTTCAACTCCAAATTTAATGAAGTTGCTGAACTTTTAACCTTTGATCCCAGCACACTTTAAAACTTGTCTACTGTACTATTTTTTCCTTTTTCTGTGCTTCTGTCAGGTATACTAACAACAAGCTTTTGAATGCACAGGGTTTTATTTATCCACGCTTTACCACAGCAAATGGAAGGGATTTAACACTTTTACTGGTCTTTTTCAGAACCGTGGAAGAATAAACCGCGCTGGAGCTCCAAGGCCCTCCATTCCCTGCCCTATTCCTCCATTGGTAATTAAATGCAGAGAAAGACCCATCATCCTGGCTTCCGGTGCAAAGTCCTTTATGAATCTTGAGGCATCAGCCTTCCCAACAGAAACGACTGTTTTTACCAGTGCATCTTCTGTCTTCCAAACTCTTCCTGTGCTTTCAGCAGGGCGCTCTGCCTGCCAGGCGGCACAAGCGGCATTTCCCAGAGTCACAGAGCCTAACAAACAGTGGAGCAGTGTCCATAGGGATCCAAAGGGAGGAGCACATTTTATAATGTAGAATTTATACTGATTCTCCTCTCTCTGCGCCATTAAACATCTATAAAGCTCGCTCCAATCTTTGTTTTGCTATGGGAAAAAAAAAAAAAAAAATCCAGGCATTTCCCTGTTTTATTTGTTGAAAGAATCGTTTGATAAGCACTGAACACTAGAGGGGGAGCTAACCCGCTCTGCAGAGGGAAGGCTTGCCGCCCTGGGCTGGAGGATCACACCGATGCTGGGGAAGCCTGGCTGAGACTGGTCGGCCATGGATCTGAAGTCCAAAGGAGAGGGGCGGCAGGTACTGTTCGTTGTCATTTTCCAGAAACGCAAGAAATCCTACATAGTGGATTTGAGAAGTTTAGCTGCTGGTCCTGTCCTGACATGGAATATTTTTAAATCCTCTCTTTCTAGGCAGTTTTAACATAAGGAATAGGATTACAAAGACCCCCTCCCCCTATGAGGACTGTCTCTCATTTAAATGTCTAAGGAATGATGGAATGAATTATCATAAAATTTTGACAAATTTGATGGCTCAAGCAAAAGGAGGAAACAGGCATCCCAATTATTAACTTCTAATAAGACATGACATTTAAAATGAGTTTACATGGCAGTTAGACCTTTGTCCTCCTTCCCCTATTTAAAAATACTGGTATCTTTTTCTTAGGAAAGGAAATTACTTATTTCAGTTTCTCTTCTCTTGAGTTTAAAGATAATGCATCCTATTTTACCCACTACCTATTACCTTTCCTTATAATCGTGATCTAAAAACTTTCTATAATTTTCCTAAATTTGAGAGAACTTAAAATACACCTTGAAATCTAGCAACATATTTTAATAGAAATATTTACTATAATTTCTCTAAGAAAAATGTAAGTTGATCTTTTTCTGTAACAACTTACAAGACAGGAGATAAGATACATTGATTTAAAAGGAAAAAATACTTTCAAAAAAGAAAAAGTTAATAGTAAAAATAGATTTTAAAAAGTATGAAAACCAAAACTGTTTTTCTCTGATACCATAAAGTATGACTTTTTTAACCAAGCAAATATCAAATTCTCTTTGAAAGAAACAATCTCACTAACCCACAGTAGCAACTTTTACTTGTGTGTGTGTGTGTGTGTGTGTGTGTGTGTGTGTGTGCTATTTACTGAAAAGATTTTTTGATCCCATCACAAATAATTGTGATCTTTGGAAATAGCCTCAACTTTTAGTTTAAAACTGAAATAGTTCACAGCAGTTTTCAATTATGTTCTTTTAGGTGCTATTAAAAATACTGATGATTCTGTTAAAAAAAGAATTTAAGAACTGTCTTTAGAATGATTCTAACTTTGTTGGAAGTCACCAGCTGAAAACATAGGGGAAGGAAGGCATTTGATTTTTGAAAACTACATTGTCTGTTAACTGAAAAACACTGATTTTTCTTAAAATTAGTTTATGTAAACAGAAGAAAGTGGTTTTGAGTTTTTCCCAGCAATAAATAAAACTGTGGGTTCATTTTGACTTTCCAGGGGATTTCCTAGAACTGTGGTGACTGCATCTCTACATTTCTCTTCTGATCCCTGCAGTTCTTTCCCTCAAGGTTTGTTCAAGGCTTTCCGTTATCTCCCAGGAACTTGAATAGTAACACTTCTTTAAACATAGCTTTCATTCCCATCACTAGCAGGAGTTTGAATAAAATTCATTAGTTCTAAGATTCTGTAGTGCTATAGTATGGAAGTCAATAGTTGGCTGCTGATGGGGCATGTAATGTGTCCAGGAATTCTGCCCATAGGAGACTGGCTAATTGTGAACCCCAGGTGACTTATTTCTGTTAGTATCTAATTTTCCTGGATTGCATATTTTTCCTCTGAGTCTAACTTTATATGTAGTAAGGTAAATACTCATTTTAATCCCCATTTTAAGAATTTGATAAAAATGAGAATAAAAACGGAGATGTCCATAATACTTGCTTTCAATTTGTACTATCATTGTATATTTACTAAGTTTCTCCTACACAATTTATTTCATCGCTATTGTGGAGACAAAGCTATTACAGTAAAATCAACATTGTAGTCAGTCGTTTACAAGGAGACCAAGACAATACAGCAAACATAATTTATAGTATTATTTATGATAGTACCCCAAGAGTTAAATACAAAATGTGTAGGAAATCTGTCTACACACTAACAACCTAGAGACACCAGCTAAGGGCTTGGATCCCACAACAATGTCCTGCATGAGTCCAGCTGAAGACCTAGAATCTATGACAATGCCCCCAACAAGTCCAACTGTAGGCCTAGAGCCCACCACAATGACTCAGACAAGTCTGTTTCATAGATCTGTGCTGGGAAAATACAAAGGTCTGGTAGAAGCTAGAAATTCTATGCCAGTGGCGTGAAGGAGATGTGCCACTGGAGTCAAGAACTACACTCAAAATAAGAATGAGAGCTACCCCAAAAAGTACCACAGCCATCCTCAGTGACAGTGAGGTCCTGAGCTCCTCCAACAATAAGAATAGCCATGAGTTCATTTCAAGAAGTCAGTGTGACAAGCTTCTCCTGGAGACTGAGCAGAGCACCATCTTCCCCTACAGAGCCAGGAAGCGATGCTCCAGGTATCCCCCAAAGTGAACTGCAGCCATCCTCAGCTCCTCTGATGATACCAGCCAAATTCCTATCAGGGAAGCCAGCAAGAAAAGATCCTCCAGGAGAACGAATGCCTCCAAATAATAGCAACACTTAGGAGAATCCACAATGCTACTCTTCCTCTGCATTAGTCTTTTATGTTAGTAATGATCCTCAGGTGGGCTCCCCACTCAGCTCCTCCCTGATTCAGTTCAGCTGGTGTTAAGTTGGACACCAGTTTTCAATCCACCACAAACATTAAGTGTTTAAATATCATTTGAGACATAAAATAAATGTAGGATATTAAAATAGGAAAGGACAAGATAAGTAGGGTGCTTGATCATAGAAATAATTTAACAGAAAATTAGCTAAGGGAATATTATGTTCACTTGACTGGGAAAATTCAGTAAACTTTCATAAACTTTTTTTTTTTTTTTATTTAAGAACTCTATGGAAGTGATTGTGTTTGCTAATGGCTACAAGTACAGAACGGGAATTTACGTCCTCAACACTCAGACTTCAAGATTTTTAGAGCATTACTCAAAACATTTCATGAAGATGATCTATTGTCCTGTGCTGGTGAGCTCACTGGTGATACATTTCACTTTGAAACATACCTAGTACTGGTAGTGAAGGAAGTTGAGGGGATAGTGAGAGTGAATATCTTTGTGAAGGAAAAAAGATTTAAAAAAGGAATCACTACAGATGTGAAATCGAATGATGAATTTATTTTTAGTACATCTCATCACCCTCTACTTCAAATTATGTTAGGAAACATACTTGACACAGTAGAAATCTATATATTTTATCAGTTGTTCTCACAGATGTTGATAAATTCTTAAGTTGATTCATTTGTTCAGTAAATAAATATTGAACACCTACTATGTTCCAACAAGTGAAAGTGGTAGCCTTAGATTAGATGTGGCAGAAAAAAGGAGGGATCAAGGCAATAAGCAATGAATTACATGTATCAAATCAGTTCAATACTACACTGAACTTAGTTCCATATAACAACCTACCTCAAACCCCAATCTAAGGAAAAAATGCTATAAGGAAGAACAAAGGATAAATATAATATTATTCATCTAAATGTGTTCCATAATCTTAAAATATTAGGATTGTTTGAAATGTGTTCACTGGCTCATTTTAATTAGAATATACTTTCATGACCTTTTAATTCTTACTGGTACTTCCAGTAAGAATTAAATTTAGAGCAAACGGCTATATTGTATATAAAGTAAATATAACATAAGTATTCTAAATATTAATAGTGGATTGCTTAGAATAAAAAGCACTTGCCAAGTCATGAATTCCAGAAAAATCAATAGCCTATCATCTATTTTGCAATTATTACATGATGGTAGTATGAACAAAAACAAATAGCCTATGGATAAATATTAAAATTTTAACAAGCATATGTTCATATAATTATGTTACATAACTATACATAGTAATGTAATCATTAATCTTTTAATTTAATTCTACTTGTCTGTTGACTCATTCAGTAAAGTATCGTTTTATGAAATACAAACATTTTTGCAAATTTTGTAATAAAAAATTTTAAAAGCCAAGAATATAAATTGGCTTATATAATCCCCACTCCTAGTTTATTCTAGCTTTTAAACTAGAATAGTTGCAAATATTTTCTGTACTTTGTTGCAGAAAGAAAAAAATGAGAGAAGACAGAAAGAGAGAAAGAGTGAAAAAGAGAAAGAATTTATTGTGCACTAAATAATGCATCTGGATTCAGAACAACTGACCTAAAGAAAATGAGGGAATATTCAGGCAATAATGAAAGTAGATTTTCCCTAAAATATCTGAACTCAAACTTTACAATTGGACAACAGTATATCCCTGATTCCTTTAGAAGAATGAGAAACAGAATCCTCTGATTTGTCTATTTCTGTTTTTATTTTTCATAATAATCATTCCCAGTGGGTTAGGGAAAATGTGGGAGGTGGAGCCAGGTCTTAGGGCAAGACAGGGAGTGTGAAATTTTGTTAACTTCTTGTTCTTGACTTAGATGTCTAACACTGACTTTTATGATTGAGAAAATTTTTTCAGTGCCTTGAAATCACAACAAAATTAGTATTCATTATGCATGTTTTTTCCACTCTCATTTATCAAGGAATCAAGATGAATATTAGGGAAGAAAAACATACCATAGATTTGCCAGTTAACATCATTGCTTTAGTACCCTGAAACAAAATTCCATCTAAAGATGTAATTGCTAAGAAATCTATGAAACAGGATCAAATGTTTCTACGGGGCTGATAAAAACAGAGGTGACTGAGACCACTAATGTGCAAAATAGGTTAAGTAAAACTTGTGTTAAGGAAGAATGATCATTTGTACAGTTATTGATCCAAATTCTGTATTACTCCAAGAAAATTCCTGGTAGGTTGAACACCATGTCAGGATTTTTTCAGAACACTTCACAAAGCTCTCTTTCTTGGTCTTATTAATAACAGTGAGACAGGCTAAGTCGAGTTCATCAGATGCATGGTCCCTGAAATAATGGGGCTTTAGGAGCTTAGATGCTTTACACAACATCATCACATAGTACTTAAGAAGGATCTTGTATTTCAAATATGATGCAAAGGGATAGCAGTATCAAAAAGTGATATTAGTGACATATTAATATGCAATTGTTTGTTTCTTTTAAAATATTATTACCAAAGACAAGAAAATCCCAGAGCAATGAAAAGTGAAATGAAAATTACGAAAGTGAGGCAGTGAATAAGATGCTGTGTTTAACTGTTGAAAACAACAATCCAGTCTACTTCATTGTAAATGTTACTTCCACGATTGAACTATTTTTTAAATGATAAACATGTTCCAAAACTGTTCTGATTCAGGCCTCTTTGGATGATGAGTGCTGGGTATTTCTATTTCCTCTCATAATGGACCAACGTGTGCTGTCTTCCTTCCCACTGAGCATCCGGGTAGCACTGCTTGCTAGTAACCCACTGAGAGTTATTACTAAGGACTTCCCATTATCCTTAACTCATCACAATGAACTTGCTTGATTAAATGAGAAAACAAGTTTTATGAAACTTGAAACTCTTTACTGAAATTGATAAAGGAACCAACGTACCTAGCAAAAGACCCAGTCAAATCAGTGGCTTGCAATGTGTTAAATGTGTTTATTTGTACTTTCAAAGTTCAGGTTTCCTCATACATTTTCATACTGATGGAGATAAAATGCTAAAGTCTTAAATCCCTCTATGCCATGCTGAGTTGCTAAGGGCTGTTGAGTTTTTGTTATTTCTCCTCTCGAGTTAGCTCTGATTACGCCTGCTGAGTGAAAAATTTGTATTTGCCGACAGAAATAGGAACCACCCCACGTGCGCTTGCACTCAGCAAATGCTCCAATACATCACAAAGATTTGCTCAACCCACCTTCAGAGGCCAAATCGAGCATGTTATTTTCTGTTTAGATCTGATTCTGGAGCCTATCAGTCAGGAGTGTTTTCCAATCTCTGATTAAAGCAGGGCCTACAAAGCTGGAAGTGTTCACACACAGTCTCATTAGAGCGCTGGATAGAGTGACCCAAGCCTTCTAGCACAAAGCTCTGAGTGAACTTCAAATATGAGAGTGCATCAATCAAATCCAAGCAAGGCTTTTATGTCATTTTTCTACTTTGCCTTTAAAGTCCTATAGGAATGCCCTTTCCAGCTGTACAGCCAAAATGCATTCAATAGAAACAAAAAAGCAAAGACCACACCAACCCCCTGTCCCTTCCAAATGGGAATGATTTTACCTCCCCCACTAAGCATGAGGGAGTCTTCTGTGTGTTTTAAATTATTTAGCATGTTTGACAATGCGATGGAGTATATATTTGCACCACTCAGTGGCTCTGTATTAATTACGAGTGCCCATAACGGAGACCAATAAGGTCAAAGGCAACGAGGCTGCATATTGTATGTTTTAAATAGCGGTGGGGAGAGATTGGAGGAAAATACAGCAATGCTCATGGAGATTTTTCAGACCTGGTCTTTAGCCCTCAATTCCAACCTTAATTCTCCATTGTCTATATTTGCTTCTGCTGTTAAGAAAACAAACAAACAAAAGAATAAAGAAACACAATTTTGGCAAGAAGGACAACAAGGCATAAGTCTGAGGAAAAAGCTTCAGGCATTTGGTTAATGTCTGCCCTGTATACTGCTCAGGGCACTAGAGCCGTTTTCAGAAGTACATCTTCAAAAGACAAGCTTGATGCAAAACAATAGAAATTTTCCCATTAGTATCATTAGAGAAAAATACACCAGCGCAGTTAACAACGACTATGAAATTTAGGTACTTTCCTTTCAAACGGAGGGCCAAAACATTCTCCAGCACAGCTAATGTCAGCACGAATTTAGTAAAATGAGTTATTGTATCTTGAAAATGAAAATAATTTGAAAGAAGAAAATAAATCCTCACTGTAGTATAGATACAATTTCCTGAACTTTGCACCTCTTTTTAACAAGTTCATATCTCAGCTCTTGAAGGTAACTCAAGTGTATCCAAAAGAAAAGTAATGTACCAAAAACAAATTTCACATCACACCATTGGGAAGGTACATTATATTTTTCCGGGGAAATTCCCGGTGTGTGCACATTGGATCCCATCTCCAGTATTTCTAAGCAAATGCTAAACACTAGTAACATGTTACCTGCTCAAACATATTGCAGTAAGTAAAAGAGTGTTTGAATGTAGGGCAATAGATATTTGTTAAATGTAGCATGTGTTTCTTTGTAGTGCTTAAGATATTTGGAAGAATAAGGCAGATTTTGTACAAGAGAACTAGAGTACTATGCCGCTTGATGGTGCCTCCTCTGTGCTTCCCCTGCCCTGTCTGATGGGCATCTGTGTAAATTTTTTAAAATTAGATTATTACATAAAACTTGGTGCACTCTCTGATAACAACTTCTGTTCATTTCAGCACCAACCCCCTCTGGAGCCCATGTTCATCTTCCAGTCTGGTCAAACTTCTTTCTTTTTAGATTTCTAAACTGAAATCATGCTTTATTTTTGCTTCTCTAGATTGTGTTTCTGTGGCAATAAACAGGAAAATGGTTAGTATTAGTTTAAAATGGTCACCCAAGTATTTCACATATTTTAATGCAGTTTTCCAGCCAGAATATTTTCTAGTGAATTTTGAAGATTATTTTAAGAATGGTCTTTTTGTTTTCAAGTCAACATTCTTAGCAGCAAATACACAGAGTAATGAAGTTTTTACAATCAGTGGTTTTCTCTTTAAGGTAATCTTGCCTTCATTTATAATGTTTACGTCAATGTAGGACTAAAACTCTTACTGCAATTGTATAATTAACAAAATAAAGCACACTATGAAATCAGTTTGTTTGTATTTGTTTAGAATAAATATCAAAATCTTATATTTCAAACTGTATTTTCCCTTTTACCTCAGTATTTCTCCTTTAAAGGAGAGAATATGATTTTTTTTAAAAATAGAGTTCAAGACTGAGGAATACTAAAAATTTTTAGAAGTAATGTAGATCACCATTTTAAAGGGATAGGTTCTTACCCTATGAACACAAGATGTGTAAATTGGCAAGTTAGTTTTACAAATTTCTTCCACAGTTTAGTCACTTTCCAAATGACCTATTAATGGTACTTACCACGCAGAGCTCTTACAAATATATAAGAGTTTGTATTTATCAGCGTATAAAACAATATCTGCAGTGTCACAATTGTTCACAAAATGCTAGCTATTAGTTACTTTCAGTGAGAATAATTACCTTGCTAGAAATTTAAGTGATATTATTAATTTCAATATATTTAAATGTAGTATAACTATTCTTAATTCAAATGTTCTTTTGTAAAATAAAACATTCAAGTAAACTGATCATTGATTTTGTTTAAATATATGTTTTAAGAGAATAATCAAGAGGACAGTGCTGGAGGTATAGATCTCATTTTATTAATCTTTATTTATTAGTACATGTTTGGGACACACAATGATTACATCAGTTGTGCAGAGTAGATTGACCTACATATCTTAATTCTTTTATTCCCATTCTGTCTCTTTCCTCCTCTCCACTACATCCCAAAATGCTCTTCCAATTTACAAAGGATCCATCTCTCTATTTTCTGTCATCTATTTTTCCTTTACTTTTTAAATTATTTATCCTTGGAGTTTGTCAAGAGAAGCTATGTGACATTTGGGCTTATCTGTCTGACTTATTCCCTTGCTATTATGGCCTCAAGGAGCATTCATTTTCTGACGAATGAGTCAAATGTACCCTTCTTCGTAGCCAAGAATTACTCCATTGTATAAATACCACCTTTTCTTTATCTGCTCATCGAATGATGAATATATAGATTGCTTCCAAGACTTAGGTATTACACATTATGCTGTTGTAAACATGGATATGGATGTTCGTGGTAATCTGATGTCTTGTACTCTTTTTGGGAGAATAGTTAGCAAGAGAAAACTTGAGTTAAATGGAATTTCCTGTTTTAGTTTTTTGAGGAATCTCCACACTGATTTCCATAATGGTTGGACTCATCTATATTCTCACAAACAATGTAAAAATTCATTAAAGTCCAAGATAGGAAAACAGAAATAATCTGCAGGAAGATAAAATATGCAAAACCCTTGAAGACTTAAGCATATATAAGGATTTTCTGAACACAACCCTAACTGCTCACTCAAGAAATAAATCAAGTATCAAAAAATAAGATTATGCCAAATTTAAAGAGCTTCTGTGCAACAAAAAGCATCCAACAGATTGAAAAGATAACTTTAAAAATGGAAAAATTTTTTCCCCTTCTCTGATAGAGGACTAATATCTAGAATATATAAAGAACTCAAAAAACTTGCCAGTAGAAGAATAAAAGATGAATAAATAAGAATATCTTCATTATCTTTGATCTTCAGAGAAATACAAATTAAGCATCAAGAGTGACCTTACTGCAGAAAGAATGGCTACCATGAAGAATCAAATAGTATATTCTGACAAGGAACAGGGAAAATATACCTTGATTTCCTGAATCTTTCAAATTGAAGAACTGGCATATAAAATGCCATTCTATACACAGTAGCTCTAGTTTAGAGATTGCTTTGTAACACTTTTCTTCCTTTATGGTCTTCATAGAGGTGAAATCCCTAAGTTTCAATTACCACATTAAATGTGCATTTTTTGCAATTAGAATAAAATTTGTTTATTAATGCTCACTGTTTAGTGGGCACTAATAATAGAAATACACTAACATTTGTGCCCCATTATGGTCTTGGGAAAACAGATTTAAAAAAACAAAATAGGTATGAGTTTAACTAAAATTTTACAAGATTTGTCAGTGAGGTATACCTTTATTCATCTAAAAAAAAACCCAATGCAAATGGACCAGACAGAAAATGGAATTTGGAATGAGATTTCAAAACGTGAAAATAAAAATTGAAATGTCAACTGCTCTAACACAAAGCACATTGAGCTATGAACTAAGCCCTCACTTCATAAATGTTTAAGGACTCAGGCCATTTCAAGTGTGTTCTTAAAATCTGGTATGATATCTATCTAGTCCAGTACTATAAACAGTGTAAGAGTTACTCTCTAGGGTAAAAATACTTATATTCATGCTGCCTCAAGATTTGAATATAGATATTTCTAAAAATTTTTAACATGTAAGGAGAAAAAAGAAAATATCGATTTGACACTAGTCATAAAAAGTATTGAAGAAAGAATATCTTGTACTCATAGATTGCGCTTCCCACATGGAAGATGATATTTACTAAAGTGTGAGGTGAAAAGTACTGTGTTTTTTTTTTATTAAATGTACTAAGTTTTCCAAATTTTATTCTATGAATTTCTATTTTTAAGTATGTTCACCTTCACAAAGACTACAAAGTCAAAGTCACTAAGACACACACACACACACACACACACACACACACACACACACACAACGTTCCTTCAATTCTAAAGGCTACATTGAGACAATGTATAAAAATTTATAAAAATGAAATCTATATATGCCTTCACAACTGATGACAATTCTTAATGGCACATGAGACTGAAAATTACATAGTTTTCCTTTCATACAACAAAAGCTTCTTATTTCATTCCCTTCATACAAACTTTTTATTCCCTTCAAATAAACAAAAACTGTCATTAATCAAAATTATACCTTGTGTTAGAAGAGCTCGGTGAAGATGCCTGGATTCTATTTTTATAGTGTAACTATTTCAAATATTATTTTGATAAATTTGTGGCCAACTTAATTGTTCTGATCTTTATTCTATCTCTCTGGCAGAACGTTCAGGGCCATAATAAATACATTAAGGTTACTGTCCTCTTCCCTTGGAGAAAGTAAGTCACAGTCATATGTCTCATATCATAAAACTTCACCACCACCCTTTAATTTTTGTTTTGTTATCAATTTTACAGTTATAATACCCTTTCTAAAGTTATTCTCTTTAATTTTATGTTTATGGAAACCTAGTTTTCTGTCTCTCTCCAGTGATATTACCTTAAATTCTTCTATACAAAGAAGAGAGGAAGATTATTAGATTCTCAAACCCAGGCAATATTGTAAAATAATTGGAACTAGTCAAGTGAGAGATCACATACACACACCACCAGTAATGCTGTTAAAGCAAAAAGTCTCCAGCCAAACTTAAAGAATTCCCCAAATTTGCTAATCATTAATTTTTAGAACAAGTTTCCACCCACCTACCCCCACCATTATACCAGGCTGAAGAGTCTAAAAGAAGATAGACCCAAAAGAGCACTTTAAATGCTTTAATTTTTTTTTAATGTGATACTGTTCTTTTTAAGGGTTCTTTCATATGTGATCAGTCAGAGATACTGACTTTTGTGAGTTAACACAAAAGTGAAATACACTTTTAAGTGCTGTGCCTCTTTGGAGATTTAATGTGCTTTGTAATATCTCTGAGATCAGTCAGGGAGAGACAAGAAGAAAGAAATTTGATTTCGAGTGTGGACCAAAGCTCGGTGACTTGAGAGGCACCTAAACATAATGAAAAGGAAGAAGTTTCAAAGAGAAAGTTGGCAGCTATGACCAGAATCCACAGGGCCACCAGGACTGACATCAACCGGAGGCAGATAGAGAGGGGGACCCTATGATCTCTCTTGATACCATTGACACTTCAAGACCCAGTTTCATTGGGGAACAGTCCACTAAAAGAACATCTCCAAAGGACACAGCATGGTTGCAGTACTGAGAAAGACATGAAAATGCCAGCACCAAGGCCTAATGCTGTCCTTTTCTCCTCCAAAGATCACATACATCTCGGGGAAGCAAAAGTCAACATCTGAAATATGCCTTTTTTCAAGCTTGACTTGAATGAGACAAAGTTGGCCGTATAATAGCAAGATGCTTACCTTGTGACCTAGGTTCAGTCTAATCTAAGAACAAGTCATTAGCTGATTCCTGGTAGTCATAACTTACCTCCTGGTGAATCGCTTCTATCCTGACTTTCCCTTTTGAAAAATGATAAATTAAAATACTCACCAGTTAAATATGTGTGGGGTATTGCAAATTAGCCCAGAACACTTCCGTCTCTCAGTTTGTTACCAAGTTTTCAAAGATCTATGACTCTTTTTAAGAGTTCCGAAGGTTGCAACTGATACTCAAATTCCTACGTACAGAGTGAAAATTTTAAACTGGTATGAACAGTATTTAAACGAAAATATCACAGTCATGACCAGTGAGTTAAAGAAATCACACAGGTATTTTAAACTACAGTGTGAATATTGACAAAAGGAGCATGTGCTCGAGTTCCATAGACAAAGGTTTAGAACTTCATTTCAGGGGTATAGTCAAGAAAAATAGTTTATATTAATACACGTGAGATTTGAAAATCATAAGTCTGATAGATTCATCATGATATTCAATCTAAAAGGGCATCTCGGCTAAAGTGTATGAGTTAAGTATAATTGAATTATAGCTACAGGAAGTTTTACAAGTTTGCTTTCATAGGAATTATGTTCAGAATGAGTCAACAATTTGTCAAAATAACAAAAGAAAAAACTAAAGTTAAAAACTTATTATTTCAATTGTGCTGATAATTAATTTCATTACAGAAATGATGGGCACAGTATATTCTGTCAGGACATCAACAATCTGATCAATCTCACATAAAGAAATATTTTAATTTACTGATAAAACAATCTAAAATCCTTTTTCATAGACTATTAATGAAAATTTTATCTTTTAGGATACTAGGTTAGCAATTTGTAGATAGTTTCAAAGGTCATTTATTTGATAAAAAGACTTTTATTTGATAAATTTGATAACTAAAAATCTAAACATTTTTGTACTGTAATGGTAATACCTTTCTATTGGTTATGTTATATATATATATATATATATATATATATATATATATATATATATTTTGTGAAACCAATATAGAGGAATTTCTAAGGAACCCATATTCCTTGGTGTAACAAACTTTGTTTCTTTTAATATTGAGATGAGGTAAGAAAATAATATGTGATTTTTTTCTAGAAATAAGCTGAAATTTTGAGATTTTATTCTTTTGTGAAAGGCTAAGAAAAATATGTTAACATACTAAAAAGTATAAAAAAGTCCTTCTGTTGGAAAGATATTTATTGGGATATGGTCTTCAGTTATGTACAAATAAATGTTAAGTATTCATTATATAATCAGTTGTACTGAACTGAAATTTTGAAAGTGGTCTTTTCTGTATTACAAATATTAAATTGTCTTTATCAACTAGTATCTCAACTGTATCTCCCAAGGCATTTCTTTAACATATTCCAACCTAAGTGAGTAGTTCTCCTCACCTTTAATAACAAGATTAAATATAAACTGGCTATATTTTCAAAAAAGAGTATTATTATACTGTCCAGTTGAGCTCTAACATATTCTAAAACCACAGACCACAAAACTGAATTTATACTGTCATTGGCCATCAGAAATTCTACTGAAAATACATTATTATTTAGTGTGGTTATGTCTTTTCTATCCCCACTACTAGCCTTCAAAAGCTGCTTATAATCTTAACATTTTGTGAGTTTCCTATCAGTTTTCTTTCTCTGTGTTCTATTAAAATCATCAGAATACAAAAGTAAATACATATTACTAATAAGAAATATCCTATGGCAAACATTGGAGGTAATAAATGTCTCTTATTATGCAGGAATAATTATTTCAGAATTATCTATATGAATTCAATCATTTCAACTCACTAATATTTACTCAGAGGTGACTGGATACCCAATTTAGAGCTCAATAATGAGTCAACCAAGTACACTTTTAGTGCTTATAGGGCACTCAATCTAATGTGAGGAGACAGATGATAATAGAAAAATGACTACAATATTTTAAATGTTAAATGTTTTGGACAAAATGAAGGGAGGGCACAAAAATAGCAAGAAACAAGTATATCTGTCCTTTATGATTCAGACAATATTAAAAGCATGATATTTCTCTAGCTGCATTTTCTCTCATAATCTATCTCTAGATGTGCAGGAGTAAACTTTCTTTTCTCTAGAATACATAGGGGAAGGAAATAAGGAAACTTCACCTAGAAAAAACTAGTTGATAATCTATTAGTCTGATAAGCCCTCTAATAACATAAAATAAGCTGTGATGGTAAGACACTGAGATTTCAAGTCATATATATCAAATGGAATTATGTTAAGTGATTGACTTAATATTTATATTCCCCTTTATTTAAAAATTGCCAAGTCGTCTTGGTGCCTCCCATTATATAAGTAACTGCGATTTGTACTTTGCAAAACATGATGTGATCAAACAAATTAACATTCTAGGACTTGAGTATCTTTATTGCTGTACTGCTGAACACATCATTACATGGACATGGAATTATGACAGTGGCTTGGATCCTTGCCCTTGTTTAACTTTCACTTACTAAAACTATTGGAAAACTATGGCTCTTATAGTTTTAAAAATGCCCAGCCAGAATTTCAAAGCGGAATTTCAGTTACTTTAAAACCACTAGTTTTATTTCACACTACTACCTGTAAAATGTATCTATTTTTTCAAAGTAAGCATGATTTTCAAAATGGTATTATCTTCTTTTATTTCAAAAAAGAATAGTTTGGGGCCCCTGATATATAGAAATGTGATAAGAAGTATTCTCAGAATTTAATCATTTCTTATTGCCTGCAACGAGACCTCCCAAAAGAAAAATGCTTAGTAAATGGAATTTGCTGTCACCAACTTCTTTTAAACAGTCTTTCTAATTAAGTTAAAAAGTATACTTTTCTGACTTTTTAATTACTGTTTTCACTAAATGTTTATGACATAAATAGAACACTCTTAACCTCTCAAGTAGTTCTTAGAAACGATTCGGTGAGAACTATTGGGGAAAAAAAGCAAAAAAATGGCAAGAACAGCTTCTCTATAAACAAATAAGGTCCAGCGACTCAAGTACTTAAATGAAATGGTTAACTTAAAGTGGAATGTTTGCAAAAATCTTTGTCTGTCATCCAACAGTTTTGCATCCATCAGTTCTGTACCTCATACATGATGCTAACTATGAAAATAATTTGAAATTTTAACAGCAGCTATGCTTAATGTGGGGTTCCATAAATGCATGGAAAAAATACCACGTGTACCATCTCATTAATACTTCTTATAATCCCCAAATCCATTTAAAACATTTTACAGCATAATTTATCCTCCCGTCTTCAGCTTCTTCAGAAGACATTCGAGCAGGACTTGAGGCTTAATTTTAAACTAACTACAAATTAAAGTTTTCTAACTCATAGAAACCTCTTTGTACCTTATAGGAGAGAAATAGATAACACATTATCAAACAATAATTCTAAAAATAGGAAGTTTAATTCTAAGTCCATTGGTATCTTAAAAAATCAGATTTTATCCTGAAAGGACAGGTGGACCTGGATTGCTGTCTTTCTATATTTAATCTCCCAAAGGCCCCAAAATGAATCTTACACGTTTCTATCAAAGACAAGATGGGCAAAGGTACTTATGTCAGACACTGCGTCATTTGACTACACAGAATGCAAACATTTTTGAACTATTTAGTTCTGCTTTTGAGAATATTTACATTGACTAAAATGATCCATAGATTATGACGGAATTTGTGCCCCTCTTCAGAGATGTATCATCCACTGTCTGAGGTCAAGAAATAAGTTTTTTCTATAATTAGTAAAATAAATTGAGTTATTGGACTGTGGTTCACAAGTCCCTTCAGAAGGAAAACTGCATACTCTGTAAGTCTCAGTCAAGTGAGTTTGGTGGGTTAACTTTATTTATTCTTTTTAATCACACAATTATCTCATGCTCATTTAACGTAAGTTACAAGATAAATAGTCAATCATAAGTTCGTTCTCATTTTCTTGTGGTTAAAAATCCATGTAAGTGTTTTCATCTTGCTTAAAGTTGTCTTTGAATGAAAATTTACTTTCTATTTAATTCTAAAATAAATTTATAGCAAGATTTAAAATTCAAACAACTCCTCTGAAATATAAATCATTTAATATACAAATTATAATGTGAAAATATAACATTAATTTGATCCAAATTTATCTTTGAAGCCAAATTATCTTTGGGATGAAAACCATATATATCCATTTAAAACATATACTCAAGAGTATATTGATAGTGTTATATAATTCTACCCACTGTATTTCCATATTTGATCACATAGTAAAACATGATTGTCCTAAGCAAAATGTTAACATAATTTGATGATATGAAGAAATGTTCCCTTTGTCTTTCATAAAATCATTCATTCATTCATCAGTTTACTTGATGCTAACAATATGTCCTTTGTCCCTGGTAACACGATATAATTATTAGGAAGATTTCATTGTCATAAAAGAAGCTATAGTTTAATTTCAAAAAGAAAATATATATTACCTAATTTGAACTAAAGTGTTTGTTCTAATCTGTTTTTCTTAAGATTTTAATCATGAGTCTCTATTTTAACTCAGATTGGTATCTGTTTGCTCTGTCTAGAGAGTTACAAGCTGAGAAAGTGTTCAGATACCCTCCTTGTCTCTGCTAACTTTTCAACTTTCTCACGCAAGTCTGGTTGGGAAGAATGCTGGATAGATAAACTTTGCTTCCGCAGATTTTTTATAGTCAATTCATCAGGTTTTAAGATATTGCTTAATCACTCAATCTACTCACAAGTTTTGGGAAGGATTCTCAAAAGGATCTGGGGAAACTTTCAGAAATCAGGTACTAGGGAAAATTTATAATGTGAATATTTTAGGGCAGGAACCGTGGTAAACTAAGGTTGATGAAACGTTATCATTAGTGCTAAGTTTATAGAAAGTCTAAAGGACTCTGGAAACACAGACAATGCATGCAGAACTCACATAGGAATTATTCACTCCTATATGTACAATAGTTCTTTGCTTGTGCTAGTTTATTTTCCTGGGGGAACATATGTGGCTATATATGTGTTTGTTTGTGTGAATGTACATGCATATAAAGAATAGAAGAGTTAAACTTCTGGGACTTCTGTAGAATTTAACATTTTTCAATAGCTTTTCACAGTCTGTAACACAGAGTATCAGCCCTTTCTGTATACACTGTTACCAAGAATTGGCAGCGGTAATGCATCTGTTAGTATTATAAGGTCATTCCCAGAAATACCATCTCAGAGAAGCAGTAGCCTTGGGCACACCATTTGATTATGGTAGATAACAAGATTACAAGGCTAAGAGTGTGGCAAGGCAAAATGGGGCGTTAAGTATGATTCCATTTCCAGAAACATCCTAGTGGTTTTATATTAAAGCTATACAACTTTAAAAATCAGACTTGCTAGATTTTTCAAAAGTTTACACTTAACAGAATGCATTTTTGTTAATTTTGGTGAGAAATTTTCATATAAACTCACCAAATGTATCATTCTACTATGCACAATAGTATTAAGATATTAAGAATTCAACTAATTATTTTGAGAAAACAACACCTAGATTTGCTTTGCACCTACATGGTTATATAGTTTATATTTTTGAGTAGAGTGTTATTTTAACAATATCGTAAGAGAGTACTTTTTAGTAACTCTTGTATTTTTTTTCATGCCTGGAATCAGAGTTTCCATAGCTATTCTTTCACTATTTCATACAGTATTATAATTACTTCCCTACAGTAGCATGAGACATATTTATTTTACATCTAAGATGCTCATGATAATTACTTCTTAACCCCTAATATCAACAGCAATACTATAGACCCAAATTTTCCTTCAATGTCACAGCTTCTATATTTTTATTATTTTTCATCTTCATGTTAAAATTTCTATCTCTAGGTATTAATAAGCATCCTGGTCTCATTATATATCTTCTTAACACTATTTGTATATTTTGAGAGTGATACCTTGATAGGTATTTATGTCATAAATTGATAGGTATTATGCCAGGTATTTATCACATTATCATATTGTTGGCCAGTGTGCTACTTTGCTGAGGAAAGTATATTGTTAGAGAATAACCTAAAATATTTCAGGAAGAATTGATTTGTGGGCAGTTTTATGGGAGGAAATAGTTCTCTTATTGCTACATCAAATATTTATCTAGCTTGTATTGTACACGTAGTACTACAAATTGATAAAACCATGGTATATTCCACATGGCCTAACCAGAGTCCTTACTGTATAGTGGATACATGGTATCCACTATATTTCCCAAATTGACCTGTTTTACTCAAGTGAAATTGGTTTAATTTTGCATACATAATCTGATAATACTATAGACTGCAACTTTAACTTCAAAAATGATATCAATGTTTGGTTTGGGTTAATTGGGAGGATATTTTTATGATATTGCTAAACATGTGTCATGGTTTATATCAGTGACCCCCAAACTTCATGCAGTTATGTGTTTGTGATTGGTTCATTACCTAGCACTTGGATTGGTGGTGTGAGTGCTATACCCCACCAGGCATAGAGCCAGGGTATGATGTATTGGTGGGAAGAAGGTGTGTCTCTATCTTGCCAGTTGGTGCCTTGCTGTTTGCAGCCAGCCATGAATGGTGGCCCACCATGCCACCTTGTCTTGGAGCGAGTATGGACTGAAACCTCCAAGAACTGTAAGAAATAAACCTTTTGTCCCTTCATTTTGAGTGTTGGGTATTTTGTCCCAGCAATGAGTGCAAAGTAACTAAGACAACGTGGAACTTTGCTTCTGGAATATTAGTAGATAGCAAGCTTGCCTGTTACTGTTAGTTCTCTTTTGCATTTGCATTAGTGATAGAACTTTCAAAGTATTAAAAATAGAAATCTGTTTTTTGTGTCCAATGGCTTAGTCTATGTTATACTGCTAAAGCAAATATCTAGAATGGGTAAGTCATGAAGAACAGAAATTTGCTGATTACCAAAGGGGAGGGTAAAAAGTCCAAGGTCAAGTCACCTTGTGGGATTAGGACCCACTCACAGCATATCCCATGGTGTACAAGCAAAGAAAGGGTATACAAGCAATGAGGTAGAATTCACAGCTTCAAACCTTCTTATAGTTGGCTTCCATGCATGCATGAAGGTGCTGGTCTCTGAGATAGATTACACGTGGCCTATTACGCTCTCGGCTTTCATTAACTTCTACAGATAGATAATGTGATTTTTTCTTCTTTTTTGATGCAAACTTAAAGCAACTGTTTCATACAATGCATAACCTATTGCAAAATGATGTAATCACAGTGTATCCTAATTTATGAATTGCTATGCATTTCTCTTCTGTAAATTTGGATGGCTCCTGAGGAATTCTTACAGGTACCTTAAGTTATCCTAACCTAAATGTCAGATTCTATTGTTCTGTTTCCTAAGAAATCAATAAGAAACAGGAAGGTAGAAGAGAGAGAAGCCTGTAGCCATGGGTTTGGGGAAATCAAAGAACAAAGACAATGAGTGCCCACTGTTCATATTTAATACAATATGAAAAAATGTTAAATAATGTCAGTGAAACCCTGGTCTAGTAGAGATAATGCAGCAGACAGTAAAGACGGCACAGTAGGGTGTCTGCTGAGACACAAAGACAAAGACTCTATGATTTTATAAATCATAGGGTCCAGAGGGCTTCCTGTGGCCCATGAAAGAGTCAACAATTCTGCAGTGTCTCCTGCATCCAGAAATTAAATGGCTGAGAGAGAAAGGTAGATCTTAAGACAGACTAAATAGCTCAGAGGAGCATACTAAACAGGTGTGTCCTTATTCCAAAAGCAGTTAGGTAAATAGACAACACCTACAAATACCAGTTTGGGTGAAAGAAATAGCAGTAGGCAAGACTCTCACCCACACTCTGTGCTTTCCCAGTGCAAAACTCACAGAAATGTACAGAGACACAGGAACCATAGACCATAACCCCAAATAGCTGATCCTATCTCTGAAATAAGGGCTTGAAGTAGAACTTTAGTTTAATTATAGAAAATTAAATACTACTTTTCTTGCATAACAGTGATTAAGGATTAGATCCATTCCTGCTACAACACTGTCATTCTTTACTAAATGATAACTTCTGCTGGTTGGATAGATACAGGATGTGATTACTAAGAGGAAAAGTCTCAAAAGATGTATCCAAATGGAATGCTTACAACTTGGTATAGAAAGCCTGCCATTTAATTATGCATTGCGGTTTATTTATAGAATCCCACACAAACATAAGGAGTAGCAGTTTAATCAGACATTGTAACTTCAATCATGGTTTGTTCATAAAACTTGGATTATAAGAGAATCCATGTTATCTTTATGAATTGGAAATTCTAACCATAGTTTTGATTTACCATTGCTGGTGCCAAACTGATAGGAAATATTATGCAACTCAGTTCTACAAAAGAGTCAACTCCTTTCTGGAGTAAAAAGCTAAATTCTTTCTTTGATCTTCTTCACAACTATCAATATAATTTCCCAAGTAAAAGCTAAATACAGATATTTTTTCATGTCAAATAACAGTCTGGATTTTAGATAAAGAATGTATTTTTCTATTTAATAATAAGAAAGTATAACATTGGCATATTGAAAATAGTGAGTTGTAGTTTGCATCTCATGAAAAGCATATTTATGAGTATGTGTGTTTGTCTTGTAGGCTTGATGATCAGCTGTTTGTAATTTTTAAAATAAACTGTAGACAAGATTTTGAGGACATATACAAACACATACACACATATATGTGTTTATATGTGGATAAAAGAGATTTATGTGGTATAAATTGAATTTTTAATAATGGATTTTTAAAAAGTATAGCCTAGTTCACTTGATTGTGTACAGTAGGCATACTGCTATTAGAGAATAAATGCTTTAACTGTATAATATCAGACAAGGTTTAAAATACAAATGAGCTCTATGGAACAAGTTTAAATAGATTATACCAGATTTTTATTAAGAGCCACTTTAATGCTAACAAAATCCATGTCTGGTGTACTCTGAAAGCACTGGATGTCCAAGAAAGTTGGGAGGGGAGAAAATGAGAAGTGAGGGTGTGATGATTCTCCAAAGGAGTTGCCTTAGGAACATGCTGTGATTAATTCCATTAATCAGTTGTGGTGACACTGGAGTGTCTCTGACCATTTTCTGTTGCTATAGCATAATACCTAAGGCTTAGTAATTATGTAGCAAATGAATTTATTTAGATCAATGTTCTTGAAGCTGTAGCTCCAAGATATGGTGGCAATGTTGGATGAAAGTCTATTGATGCATCATGACATGATTGAAAAATAGTAGAAAGACAAGTCATACTCATGAAAGAAAGAAAATATGAGGAGCAATCTTGCTTCATAGCATGTCACACTTGTGGTAACTAATCCAGCTCTGCAAGAACTGCATGAATCACTTTTAATGAGCTGACCACCTCTCCAAAGTCCCACCATGACTTAATGCCACACACAGTGTAGACCAAATTTTGACAAAGTTGCAGAAGGGAGAGAACATACTTGAATCAACGCAAGAGATCCTAGAACAGAGCTTGACACTTCAAATTGACAGGCATACTTCTTTTTTTAGTTATTCATTGAACTCTACTATCTCAGGATATGTCATCATAAAGCAGTGAACAAAATCAACAAATCTTTCCTCCATCAGAATACATGCAATCTGTATAGTAAGCACATAAGCCATATATATCTATATCTATCTATCTATCTATCTATCTATCTATCTATCTATCTATCTATCTATCTATCTATGTATATATATGTATATCTTGTGTGTATTTGTGTATATTTAATTCTTATACACACTGTTAAGAGTATTTTAAGTAAAGCAAGGAAAGAAGGCTAAAAAGACCTCATATATTCCCTGATTTTTATTTTAAATCAGGCACTGGTAAATATATAGAAAAATGAGTAGTTCCAGTGTCATGGCATCAATTGCAGCTGAGTTAGTTAGAAAAACAGGCAACTGACTTCTGGGAGAACATGGCGGACAGATAGCAGCAGCTACTGAGGCTGTCTGGGAGACCCAGCTTAGAATCCAGGAATGGTGCAGAGTGAGGAATCCTAAGCAAGAGGAGATATACCCTGCTGACCCAAGAACGAACTGGGATGAGAGAAACCTACTGGGAATGCAATCCTGGTGCTATAACAGGAACAGATAAAGCCTCAGCGTGGAAGCTGGAACCCGCGCCATTGGAAGACATGATTTGAGTTTCCTGCTGCCACTGCTGCATCTGAATCGGCTCAGCAGGGAGAGAGACACGCGAAAGCTCTGAGAATGGGAATTGGTGAATGGAGTTGAGAGCAGGATGGGTGGGGAGCTGTGCATCGACCTGCAGTGAGTGAGGGAAACTGGGACTCTTCCACGGTCTAGGAGGCTCCAACAAAGGACATTATGGGACCAGACAGGAACAAGGCACTGTAGTGACCTCAGTCACATATCCCCCTCCTAGCCTATGTGATGCTCCTGGCTGAGACCCAGTAGGCTAGCACAACCCAGGTCCCAATGCCTGGAGGTGCACCCTAGCAGTGAAGTCTTCAGTAGGTTGACCTGGAGGGGCAGGCCCCACATAGGCTGCTCGGTCAGTAACTCCCTGGTGCGATGCGGTGGGCAGGAACACCTAACCGGCACAATTTAAAAAGACTGTGGCCAACAGGGAAGGAAGCCGGGCCTCCTATATACGCTTGTATTTAAGGAACAAAGAATATGGGAAGAGGGAGCAACAAGAAAGGCTCCTCGGCTCCCAGTCTTGAGAAACAGGCAATAGCGACACCAATAGACACAACACCAATAGACATAAAGCACTATCTCCAGAGCCTCATAGACGAATTCAGGAATGAAGTTACTAATGACCTGAAGCAAGACATAAGCAGAACAGTTAGAGAAATGCTAAGCACTACCCAAGAAAAAACAGATGGTGGAATGGAAGAACAGAAAAAAAAAGACAGAATTGTTTGATGGAGAAAATAGAGAAAACATAGAATATGTGAAGCAGTTTCCAAGAGATTACCAGGAAACTCTATCGAAAACTGGCATAACAGCTTGAAAGAAACTAAGGATAGATTATCTGAACTGTAGGGCAGATTTGTAACATGGGAGTATGAAATGAAAAACTTCTTAAAAATAACAAAGAAACAAACAGCAATAATACAAAGACTAGAAGATGATAAGAGGATCTATAACTTAAGAATTAAGAACATAAAAGATGAGGTAGGGGCACAAACAAATGAACTACAAAAGCTACTCACAGAAATAATCCAGGAGAATTTTCCTAATTTAGCAAAAGGTAAAGATACACAGATGTATGAAGCATATAGGACCCCAGCCACCTACAACCCAAACAGAGCTATACCCAGGCATATAATAATCAAAATACCAGAAATCCAATATAAGAACAGAAGATTAAAAGCTGTCAGATACAAGAAACAGATCATTTACAAGGGAACACCCATCGGAATTATAGCAGACTTCTAGGCACAAACCATCAAATCACGAAAAGCGTGGGGGGAAATAATTCAAGCTTTGAAAGATAATAACCTCCATCCAAGATTGATATATCCTGCACAACTATCCCTGGAAATTGATGGAAAAACAAGGTGCTTCCAGGATAAAGAGGATCTAGGGGAATATGCAACCATCAGTTCAACCCTACAGAGAATACTGCAGGATATTCTAAAAAAGAAAAATATGAAGAATCCAGAAATAGTGGCAGAAAAGCCACAATGAATGGAGCAGAAAACAAAATGAAGAAGACAAACTGACAACTAATGACAGAAAAAGGGCTCAACAGAAATGAGGCAGAGAAGATTGGATGATAGGAAAAGCTATTTTGGAGAAAACAATGTCATAATAGGTAATGCTGATTTAATATCATCTTGTTTTGAAGTCCCATCAAGCTTTTGTTCTTCTGTCTCCATAGGTCTTAACATGTTGTATCTTATTGGATTTTATTATATGTGATAGTATAAATAAAAACTTTCATAGACAAGGAGATTATACAGAAACCATGGTTCATTTTCTGTTAGTTGATTCTAAATATCCTGTAATACTATCATTCTCTTGAATGGTTTTACATTGTTTTGATATATTTGATGCTACAGTATACAAAGTTATACTCAAAGATTTTAAGGAAAGAGACAATATGGTAACTACTTTTACGTTGGGATTATCTTGTGGTGAAACACTATTTTGCTTAAATGGTTATGTTTTGATTTGTGCTGTTTTGTTGTTATGCCCTCTTTTATCTCAATCTCCATTGTATTATTTACTTTTTTATTTTTTCCTTTTAATTAAGGGAAACATAAATTAAAAAATAGCAGGATATATTATAGTAACCCACTTTGATTTTCTATTAACTTGACTTGAAGTCCTGTATTGCTGATGTTCCTCTATTCTGTTTTGCTTGATAGTACCAGGTTCGAAAGTTTAGGCAACAGCTTTGAAGATAGTGGAATTCATTATGACGCCCATTCTGGTTGACTATTATCTACTTTTGAAGACCTGTAATGTCTCCAGTGTTTTGGTTCTGTTGATTTCATTCTTCACTGTTTTGTTCAATTTTATTATAACTGATGATATAGGCAATTCTATTGGAGATAGCGGGAGGCATTATGGCAACCATTATTGATCACCTTGTATTGTGTTTTTACATTATTTATTATGTCCACCCTTTTGATTTGACCGACTCTGTTCTGTTATGTCACATTTGTTTTTACTTTCTTCCAAAAAAGTAATAAGAACTGTGGGAGTAATAAAACCCAAAAAATATAATAGTCATTGTACAAAAGATAGGAAAAGAAAGTGCTCTAAATGATATAACTGCATATATATTTAAGTGTATAAGATAGACAATGATATTACTGAGTTTTGTTGGATCATTGAACAGAACTGTTTGCAGTCTCACTGTCTGAATGTCCACTTTATATGCTTTAATTTTGTAACTTGAACAAATATTTCTAAGATGACAATATGTAATCCATTAACTAGTGATTTCCTGTTGTTTAATTTTTCTGAAATTCTGTATAACTTGTACTCTTTTTCTGCTTTTTTTTTCTTTTTCTCCTTAAATAAAATTTTAAAAAAAAAGAAAAGTGAGTAAAGGTCTGGAAGATATGAGGGAGAAACCAGTTAATCAACAATAGGGAACCATCTACCAAAGTACTGAAAATTCTGTTGCGGAAAGCAGTTTGTCTCCATCTGTACATGTTTGCCTTTCTGTTATGTATGGTTCCATTGAATGTGGGACTTCAAATTCTTTTCTTGCAAGTATATAAATCTATATGCATATGTATATGCTTTCTTAGAAATGCATATTTGATTTTTTTAATAAATTTTACTTATCAAAAAATTTTCATGACATTTACACTACAATTTATCTTGTCTATTATATAGGAATTATGTAAAATGTATTATGCTAGAAAAATCTTTCTCTTTTTAATATTATTCAAAACTGAACTATAAAGCTTATTAGGTTTTTTAACAGAGGCAATTTAAAGACAAAAGTGAGAACACCTATTGTTTTATGTAATTAAGTTCTTTTTAAGCACAAACCCCCTAACTTAATAGAGAAAGACTCAATGAATTTTATAATTAGGAACTATCTTGATTTTTTAAAAACTTATCTTTATTTTCATCTTTTCAGATGAGAATTATAACAATTCCACAATACCTTCTTGGCTTTACAAAAAGGATCATCTGTTTACGAAATTCAAAGTATATTTTCAACCTCAGCAGACAGATATGCCCCATCTGAAACCCCGTTTGTCTTCCTGAAGACTGTCTGTCACACCTTCCCTTGTACTCTACAGAAAGGTTACGTGTAATAGTAAAGGATATTTTTGCATAAAAACATGCAGCTTGAGGAAAAAAAAAATCCTTTTCTGTAACAAATCAGTGTATTCCATACATTACTCAGTAGCTGTGGTTTAACCACGGTTTGGGAGGTTTCATGATATAAAGAAATGAAGGCAAAAGGGGTGGAAAGGAAAATAAAAAAAAAAAAATGATACTGCCTAGCTACAAGCTAGAGAGGGAAATTAATATTCAAAAGGTTAAGGTGTCTGTGAAATGTATGTAATGAGTAACACTCATAGTTTGTTACTATAGGTTCATTGCCTCTAATGTTGAGGACGGCACATGGATAATTTACGATTCCCATTGTCCCCTCTGCAGGGATTAATTCTGAATTATTTATGTACCTATATACCCACAGAACTGAAACATTTTAGTTAAAGTCAGCCACTCACTCATGGTCTTGAAATTATGCAGCCCTTGTTGCTAAAAATGATGTTAGCCTCTTGTGATTTAAGTCATAACATTTTATTTTCAGTCCCACTGAGAGAGAAGGCATACAGGAGGGGGAAAATGCATTTTTTTTCCGGGATAAATCTCAGAATGCCTTTTTTAAGATGTAAATAGATAATGGTAATTTTGCTGAGCCAAATTATTCTTGTAGAGCGCATGTAAATAACCCTTTATTTTATTCATGATTTGTGATTCTGTGTTGATACACACTGAGACTTGTTTTCATATGGGTAACTTGGCATGCAAGGCCTCTGCACTGCACTAACAGGAGTTCCACCTACATTCAAAATTAACCGGAAAGGAGCATTCAGTGTTTGAAGATCATTCTCATCCATGATGCAGATTTCACATCAAGTCATTTCATGTTTTCAAATGAATGGAGAAAAAGTACTATTTCTGCCTTAAACTCCACTGGTTACTCACCACTATTAATGCTCCTCTGACTAACAGAATTGATGAAAACAAATGCAAGTGTTTCACAATTCCCTTAAAAATAGACCAAATTTTGGATTGACAATGTGTTTGATAGGTGTAAATTAGAGTATCACATATATCTAATGAAGTTTCTTTGGGTGGAAAAGAAATCTGAACATCTCATATAAAATCTCCTTAAAAAAATTAGAATGGAGGAAAAAAAGTACACCTCCAAACAACTGACCCTGGGCTTTGGAATTCAGATGACCCAGTCTGTACATACAGTAGGGTTTCCATCTTCCTAATAATTAGGGTGCATTTTACGTAAATTCAATATCTCACAGGGGATTCATTATGAAAATAGATAAGAAATTAGAATATACAAATAGCAAAATTATAAGCATATATGACATGCATGTATGCACACATATAGGATCTCACGTTCTTTCCTAGCCCCCACCGCACGCACTTCAACAATTGCTAATAAATTAGGAGGAGGAGCATACTGATGTACTGCTTGACTGTAACACAAAGAAGTGTAGTTAGCAAAAAGCTGCAGTGGGTAATGAACAGTATTTTAACTCGGCAGTTTAACCTCTGTGTCTGTCAGCTGTGACCTTTTACCAACCCCAATGAGAGTCTGATTTCTCACTTTTGCTACTCGCTGCTGGATGAGTGAATGTAGAATTTGACAGCGAGAGGTTTTACATGAAAAGAAAAGGTACTTAAAAAGCATGTTTTGTGATGATAGGCTACATTTATTCGCTGTTCATTACGCTGGGTGCAGCGGCAGCGTCGCTGGATTGATTGGGTGTGAGCAGGTTGTCTGCTCTGGAAGTGAAGAGGCGGTATTGACCTGCATGGGAGCTGAAGTGACCTCTCAGTGACCCCTCTTTCACCTGAAATTGACCTTGAAAACAACCTAGGGTTCACTCCCACTTAAACGGGGAGGGGATTCCTCTAACAGCATGTGAATTATTAGGATTGATATATTGAGCATTTCCTTTCCTCCCTAATCCCAGTCTTTTCTTCCTCCCCGGCTTTTTTTATTTTTATTGAGGTACATGCTTGTGGAGGTTAAAGGCGAGTTCTGCCTTTTAAAGATCCGAAGTGGGCAGCTGCTCTGTTTGGTGTTTGCACAGATTTATAGAGGGGTAACCAGACTTTGGACTGCTTGCTGTAAGGTTTTACCATTCGTCATTATTGACTGGAGCCCACACTCTATGGCAGAGCCCAAACCTTACTATGACAATTGCTATTGCAGTTGTTATGGCCCATAATGGACCATAGGGATGATTTAAAGGGGCACAGTAGCTATCTGTAATTACACATGAATAATCCATGAATTCTACGCCACAACACTTATGATCAAACCCCTAACAACTAAGGCTTGAGACATTTATTTTTGTCCTTTCAGTGGCACCTGTGCCAAAAGTTGCCAATCTATTAAAATTTAGGCACAACAAGCTCACTTCTCTCACATTCAAAGTTGTTGTAATCCTTGGTTTAAGATGAATCACACACTTGAGAATGATAGAATATTGCTTTTTACACATAATTTGATCAGTAATTGAAATTAGTCCTTATTAGAAAAGAATGCTTGTTATTATTTCATCCATTCACATCAAGAAAATGTATTAGAAGTTTCATAATTGCTGTAAGAAACAGGCAGAAGCAGAAGGTTTATCATTATCATTATTGCTTTTTAAAACCAACATTTTGCTTCATCTCATATTTGGTCAAGAAGTTAAGAGAAAATAAACCAGCATCATAGATTAAATCCTATGGTACGATGGAAATTTGGTAGCTCTTATAGTGGGGTTTCTGAAACTAATACACTAACCCAGTAGTTCATTTGATGACCCTCAATAGTAAAGTATTCTCTAATTTTATATCAAATGCAAAGATAGAAAAACTGTTTACTTACTGAACTTATGTACTCATGCTGTCCCTAAGGTTCAAAGTGCTGGCACAAACACTTAATGAAAGATCTCCTTTATTAGTGGCTCTTCAAGAAATCCTCATAGTCAGATTATTTCTTGGGGTGGAAATCTTTTTGTAGCTATAATAAATGTTCAAGGCAATTCAGGAATGTCTAGGTTTTTCTTGGCTATTTCCACAATGTGCTGATGTTTATAAATCCCAGGCTGGAAAATCTATGGAAAAGTTTCTGTAAACTTGTTTCTTCTACTCCTTAGAATCTGTATACCTTCAATGGACTGTGAAATTTTAAATTCCCAAAAATTTATAAAGCAATTGAAAATATTTCAATCAACCTTCACATAGTCTGGAGAGGTGTCCCTCCTGCCTAGTTTATGACAATATTTCAGTAGTTCAACTTAATAGAGAGACATTAGAGTTGATTTACTCAGATGTGATTTTATACTATTCAGTTATTTACACGCAAGAATAAGGCTTCTTAGTAATCTGGTAAAGTATCTGTAAATCTGGATCAAAAATTTGATAGGATATTTATTGCATTGACTTGACCTATTTTCCATCTAAAATCCTCAACAATTTCTTATTTCATTTTATGTTAATCCTAAGCATGAAAGGCAGTAACTAGGATATTTGTATACAATAATACTGGAGCATCCACACAAGGATTCTTCCAATCTGACTTCATCCCCACCTTGGCCAGTGAGAGAGGTGCTCACCTGGGACTTTTTCTAAGCTCCTTGGAACCTCACCTCCCCAGTGCATGTTATCTATTGCATCTTATTCTCTTCCTCTCCATTATATTGATGAACCCCTGCAAGGGATCTCACCAGGTTACAGGACTTGCAAATTGCAGTTATTCTAATTTAGTATCTTACTGTGGTTTCTTAGTTCTTGGGAACATTTTCCTCCCTTCAAGTTTTTAATACTGAGTTATGCTTTGGATACTCAGCTAAATGAGCTTCACTTCTAGATTGAAGAGTAAATTAAAAAATAAAGGTTAATATAAATTTACATAAAGAAAACACACTTCTCCAATCACGTAAATTTTTTTTTTAATTATTTCCTCTTGATTGCTTATAACAATCTGTACCTCACATAAACGCAAAGCCAGGACGTGTTGTCTTCAATAACAGATTCTTTGTAGAGTACCACAAAAATAAGGGCTTGTAATTGGTATGACATTAGAATCCCATGTACTTATCTAGTCAGCTTCTCTCTCATCTTTGTTCCTACCTCTCTATAAAGGATGAGGCAGTTTTGCCCAAAGGAAGAAATAAAAGGGAATCCTCGTTAAAAGGTACATTAACGAAAAAAAGAACAGCTTTATTGGGGCATGTGCAGAAAGGGATGTTTGAGTAGTAAATGATAATTTACTTTTGAGGTATATTAAAAAGGTTTAATCTTACTGATCATGAGTTAAATTGGATGTTTTAATCAGTTAGCGAGTGCCAAAAATAATTATGCCAGAGCGCTTAGTCTGCAGAACATGTACACAAAGCATATAAATCCTTTGCTTCCCCAGGGATTTCTCAGAATAACACACAACTAAAAGACAAAAGCGATATCAAACTCATATAAATTAACATTGCAAATGATCTGAAAAGTATAATAAATAACATGATCCTATCACTTTGAATACCCAGCACAGGGAAGGGTGTCCAACACAAACATGGGCATTAATCTCCTATATCCTTCTTAACTTTTTCAGTAAACTTTTCTTCCATTTACTTTCTGAGGTTCAACTCAAGGTCATTCTTTTCATGGCAAAAGCTGGGCTGGGTGACCAAGCATAGAGATCTGTGTTTCTTTTAGGAATGAATGTGAAAAATAGGATTATTTTCCTAATAAGCTTTTGCTGAGCAAGGAAAATAAAGGAATTAGACCCAAGAACCTTGAGAATCCTTTGAAGTTCATATAAATCTGTGATTTAGGATTAATATTTACCAAAATTCTAGGTAGTTGTTGCAAGGTAAAACATAGGCTCTAGATAGGTTAAGGTTTTGAAACTATCAACATTAAAACCTCCCACCAATGTTTTCTTGAAAAGTACATTCATTATTGAAAGCATATTCTTTAAAAAAATATATATTTCATGATAATAAGTTCTGAAACTATATCATGCTTCTGTGTGACTAATATCTGAAATTTTGATAACATTGAAACAAAAGTAAAAATAATAGATTGTAAAGAGGAATTTAAAACAAGTGAGTCGATAAAATTATTTTAGCTGTTGCATAATGAGTCTGGAACTGAATTGTTTCTAAAATACTAAAAGCTAAAAAGGCTAAGCTAGACCATATGCCTTATCTCATTTGTGTGACAAATATAAATAATATGTATAATTTTATGGGTTGAATTTGCCATATCCCTAATTTGAATTTCTTTTCACATGTCTTATGTGAACAAAACACGTTTGTTATTCAATAACATATTATTATTTAAAAACGTTATATGCATCCTGTCATCAATAATTGACAACTGTCTAAGTGCCAACAGAATTTCCTAACATTAATAGTAACATTTGATTGTCCACAGGTTACTTTTATCATTTACTGAAATTACTTTTCCAGGTGTGAAAGATGAAAGCTTGGGTAGTCCCTTACACGCATACACAGTGCACACAAAGATTTAAAAACCTGTGGGTTTTTTACATGGCAAAGTTTTCCTGGAACATGTGGGTTCACATTTGATGTAAAAGCTTATCATTTTCTGGAGACTGATGGTTATTGAAAGCTAAAAGAAGAGTAGGTCAAGGTTAAGTGAATCGTCAGTTATACATCTGATGCTTTTCCCATCGTGGAACTTAATTGGTTTACACTGATTTCATACTGGAGTATTTAGGGACAACATGGGGGCTTTTCCACAGATCTGAACAGCTGCTGGATTTGTTAATGAACAGGATTATCAGTGGCCAATTGCTCATAGCTGAAAAACTGTATGTTCTTGGTTAGTCCATTGCAGAGGGCATTTTTCAAATATGGCTTTTATGTCTGATACTGTTGCCTACTGGGTAATTTGGGTAAATATAATTGTCCCTTTAGTAACTAGTTTCATTATGTGCAAATTAGAACTACCATATACAAAGTTTTACACTCTGTGTAATTGATTTAAGAGTGAAATAGAATTACTTCTACATATGAAGGACCAAATGTGTTCCTATTATCAAGGTCTTGTGAATACTTAACACTATTTTCTTGGTCAAATACTCCTTTGAGAAACTTACAGAAATAAGAGATATCCACCTACAAGTGTAGTACACACATGTACATAAGATTTTTGCAAATGATACATAGATGCTCATGTATTTCCAGTTAAGATACCCTGCCATAGAAAAGAATGTCCTTTAGTACCAATGAGAACACAAATTTGGGGCCAGAAGTCTTCTGATCATTGGATGCCAAAGGCTAACCCAATGCTATGTTAAAAATTGGTCTCCAATGATGGACTATATTACATGGACATTTATTTGCTAAAATATTTTGCACATTCATCGGAATGGCCTCTTCTAGTAAAAGGATCACTGGAAGACTAAGGTGCACTTACATAAAGGCTGCATTGTTTCCATGAATATATCATTTTTACTTCTAAAATTCCACCATACTTTTTTTTGGTGTTTTTAAATTTTATTGGTACATTTATATATGCATAATGATAACATTGATCATGTGCATGACATACTCTGCTTCTTAATTTTCCCATTCTCTCTTCCCCTTCAGTTATAATTCATTGGTTAGCTAAATAATGTACATTATGGTTATAACATTAGTGGTTCTAATATTAATTGTGAAAGTGGGATAGAAACAAAGTCTATGCTCTTCAGTGTATAACCTGTTATTTTCTCTTATTGCAGAAGTGTCCTACAGTAGTGATGCTTCCACTAACTGAACAAGACTATTATTAAACTTTACTTACAAAATAGTTAATATGCTTCTAGTGAGAAGATAAATGCCAAATAACCAATCACTGATATGAAAAGGGGATAGCCCATATTCCACAGAAATTGTGTTTTTGTTTTTGTTTGTTTGTTTGTTTGTTTTTGCTTTGTTTTTGGCACCAAGGGTTGAACTCATGACCCAGTGCTTGACAGCAGGCACTTGTGCCTCTACACTAAAGTAATAATAATAATAATGATCACACCTTCAGACAACACATTTAATTTAAATGAAGTTCAGTTTTCCATTTTTGGCTTATTCATCACCATGGTTTAATCTCTCCCAAAACCCTGTGTACCGGAGGGTAGATTTTGAGGCAGATTTTGAGCTGTGTTGGACTGGCAGTTGAGGCTTGGTCAGAAGAGGCAACTCTCTGCGGGTGTGATCTGGAAAGTGTCTCTCCTTCCCTGCCTCTTTTCTCTTTCTCTTTTCCTGTCTTGAAAGATGTGAGCAGGTTTCCTGCACCTAAACCCTGCCACCATGCAGCTGACCACGCAAACACTGAAACATAACACCAGGACCAAAATGTACAACACAACGTTTACATCCTAGGTCTTGGTTATATTGTTGCAGGGACAAGGAAAGTGACATTCTCCTTACATTTTGTGTCCACACTGTCACTGCTGAATCTAGTAAGAAGAAAATGCTCTACCATTTCAACTGTTCTCTTTTATACAGATGGTTATACTCTTCATTGGGCATTTAAAGACAACATGCGATCACCATTAAGTCCTCTGGCTTATCACACTTATGTTCTTAGTACTATCACACTGATGTTCTTAGACAAATAATTCACAACTTCTCACTTGCAAGACTTCAACAATTTCTCTCTGTCTTTCTACCTTCAGATGATCACTTTTTTCTTTCTTTCACTGAAAAAAGAATAAGCAGCCAGAAGACAAAACTTTCAAGAATCTGCCTCCTCATTTGCTGGTATATATACTCATGGACTCTGCTTCCTGCCTGAACTTGAAAGTTTTTAAAGTTCTTTTCTAAGGCAAGGTGATTTTGCACAAATTCTTACCTTTTTTTTCCTACTCAAAGACAAGGGGCCAGGAATTCTAACTTTCTCTTTCTTTCTTTTTTTTTAAAGAGAAAAAACACTAAAAACAGTGATTAAAAATTTCAAAACAACTGAGTAAGAGAGTAATGATGGTTAATCAGTCATGCATTATTGTCTTCAAGGTAATTGCTCATATGAAAAGATGTAAACATCAAAAATTGTTCAAATAATATAGCTACAAACCTTTCTTTTCAACGAACCAATATAAATTAGTAGTGTACCTATCATATATATATATATATATATATATATATATATATATATATAGATTTATTTTCTTTTTCTCTTCTTTTTTGTCTCTTTTCCCTCACCCTCATTTCTCTTTCATTTTGAAAGAATTCTCTTTCAGTTTTTTCCCATTCACAATATGTATTGTACATTTTTGATCTTACTTTCTTAGTTTCTCACACTAGGGGGATAATATGAACTTTATAAACGCAAGCCTGATTTTTTTCACTTTGAATATGGTCTCAAGTTGCATCCATTTACCTATAAAATTCTCATGTTTATTCTTCTTTATACTGAGGTAGTACTCTATTGTTTAAAAATGCCGCATCATTTTTATCCACTCCTCAGTTCATTGGCTCTTGGATGGATTCCAAGATTTAGTTAGTACAAATTGTGCTGATATAAACATGAGTGCACATATATCACTGTGGTATGCTTTTAATTCTTCTGGGAAAATAGAGAAGGGGAATAGATGGATCATATGGGACCTCTAACCTTATTTTTTTGAAGAAACTGATTTACACAGTGGTTGTGTCAGGTGGAGTTCTCACCAACAGTGGAGAGGGGTTCATTTTTTTCTCCACAGCTCCTCCAACATTTGTTATTGGTTGATTTCTTGGTGATAGCGATTCTTTCTGGAATGAGATGGAATCTTAGTTTTGTTTCAATTTGCATTTTTCAAATGACCAATGGTGTTGAACATTTTTTCATGTATTTATTTTCCATTTGTATTACTTCATTTGAGAAGTGTGTATTCATCTCTGATGTCCATTTTTGAACTGGGTCTTTGAATTTGGGGTGTTTGAATTTTTTCAGTTTTTTATATGTTTTAGATAGAAATCCTTTGTCTGAGAAACAGTTGTCAAATTTTTTTCTGTGGATTGTATTTTCACTCTGTTGGTGATTTCTTTTGATGTTAAAAAGCTTTTTAATAAGATAAAATACCAGTTATTGATTTTTGAAGTACTTCTTGTGCAGTTCGAATTGAATTTTGTTCATAAAGTCCCTGCCTACACCTATATCTTCAGGATTTCTACCTACTTTCTCTTCCATAGATTCAATGTTTCTGTTTTAATATGTAGGGTTTTGATCCATGTTGATTTTAGTACATGATGATAGATATGGATCTAGCTTTAGTCTTCATTATACAGAGAGACAGTTTTCCAACATCATTTATTGAAGATGCTATCTTTCTTACAGTGAACATGTTTGGTCATTTTGCCAAAGGTAAGATAGCTGGTGTGTTTGTAGTTGTGTCTGCTTTTTTGAATCTTGTACTGATCCTCAGGACTTCTTTTTTTGCCAGTACCATGCTGATTTTATCACAGTAGCTTTGTAGTACAATTTCAAGTCAGGAATTGTAATGCCTTCTGCCTTGTCTTTATTGCTCAGAACTGTTTTTGATATTCTAGATCTCTTTTGGTTTCAAATGAATTTTAGGAATGTTTTCTTTAGTTCTGTATGCTAATGATATTTTGATTGAGATTGCATAAATTAATTCCGTTTAAAAATTTTTGGAATATGATCATTTTCATTCTGCTAGTTCTTCTTATCTATTACCAAGGAATATCTTTATATTTTCTGATCTCCTCTTCAATTCCCTTTTTCAGAATATTGTAATTTTCAATGTGTAGATTTTTTACTTCCTTTATTGGGCCGATTCCTAAATATTTCATTCTTTTGGATGCTACTGTGAAGTGTAGTTTTCCTTTTGTCCTCTCTCGGTGAGTTTGTTGTTTGTGTGCAGGAATGGTATTGATTTTCAAATATTGACTGTATCCAGGTATTCTACTGAAAACCTAGAGGTCTTTTGATGGAGTTTTTAGAGTCTTCAATACAGAATATCACGTCATCTGCAAATAATGACATTTCAACCTCTTCCTTTCCTATTCATATTCCTTTTATTGCTCTCCTTTCTCTAATTGCTGTGGCTAATATTCCCAGAACTATATTGAATAGGAGTGATGATAGCAAGCATTCTTATCCTGCACTTTATTTTAGAGTGAAAGCTTTCAGGTTTGCCCATTTACTATGATGTTGACTGTTGGTTTCTTACAAATGGCTTTTATCATATTGAAGTAAAAACCATCTTTTTCAATTTTCTATAGCTGTTTTATCATGAATGAGTGGAGGACTTTGTCAAAAGCTTTTCCCGCATCTTTTGAAATGATCATATGCTTTCATGTTTGACTCTGTTCATAGGCTGTATTACATTTATTGATTCACATATGTTGAACCATCCATGAATTCTTGAGATGAATCCCACTTGGTCATAGTGTATAATATTTAATGTTTTGCTGCATTCTGTTTGCAAGTATCTTACTGAGGATTTTTGCATTTATGTTTATTAAGGAGATTGACCTGGATTGCTGTTTTTTGTTTTATTTATTTATTTATTTATTTATTTTTTGTCTTCCTCTGGTTTTGGTGTCAGTGTAATTTTTGTCTTCAAAAATGAGTAAGGGAGGATAGTCTCACTTTCAAAGTCATTAAAAAGTTGAAGTATTGGCATTAAATCTTCTCTAAATTTCTTGTAGAATTGAGCAGTGAATCCATCATGAACTGGACTTCCTTTTGTCGGCAAGTTTCTAATTACATTTCAAAATCACTAACTGATATTGAGTTATTATATCTTCTTGACTCTGTAATTCACAGGTATCTAGGAATCTAACTATTTCTTCTGTGTTTTCCAGCTTGTGAGAGTAAAGCTTTTCCAAGTAAGTACTGATGATCTTCTGAATTTCAGCAAGATCTGTAGTAATTTCATCCTTCTTATTCTTCAATACAATAATTTGAGTGTTTATTTATTGATAAGATTGACTAAGAATTTATACATTTTATTTATTTATTCAAAGAACCATCTCTTGATTCAACAATATTTTATATTGTTTTCTTATTTTCCAATGTGTTGCTTCTCTGATCTTATAATTTCTTCCCTTGTATAGCCTTTGGGCTTATCTTCCTCTTCCTTTTCTAGAAATTTGAGGTTAAACATTAGGTTGTTTATTTGTGCTCATTCTGTTTTCCTGATGTGAGAATTCGCTGCTATAAATTTCCCTCTTCAGATTGCTTTCACTGAGTTCCATAAGTTCTGGTATGTTGTCCCAGACTCATTTAATGGTAGATATTATTTGATTTTCTCCCTTAACTTCACCTGTGATCCACTTGTTGTTTAAGAGGATGTTATTTAATTTCCATATATTTATAGAGTTTTTGCCATTAATATTCAGTTTCGTTGCACTATGATCAGATGAAATGCATGGAATAATGTCACCTTCTTTGCATTTACTTAAGCTTGATTCATAGATAATATATACGGTCTATTTTAGAGAATGTCTCATGTGCATCTAAGAAGAATGTATATTCTGGTGTTGTTGGGTGGAACACTCTGCAGACATCTACTCAGTACATTTATTGACAGTTTTGGTTACGTTTTCATATATCTTTGCTGATGTTTTGTCCAATGGATCTATCTCTTTGTGACAAAGTGGTAGTAAGGCCTCTTGTTACAATTGTGTTATTATTTGATTTTTCGTGTCTGTTAATATTGTCTTGTATAGTTGGGTGCTTCCAAGTTTGGTGAATACATATTTATCATTATTATTTCTGCCTCTTAAAGTTTTCCCTTAACAAGTATGTAGTGACTTTCTTTCTTTTTTTTTTTTTTTTTATTTTTTTGTCATTCTTGGTTTGAAGTTCACATTGTCTTCAAACAGAATAGCTAAACCTGTTTTGTTTGGGTTTCTGTTATATAGAAGAGTGATTTCTATCCTTTGATATCTCAATCTGTAAGTATCTTTTTCAGTTAAAGATGTTTTCAGCATACAGCATATTGTTGGATCTTGTTTCTTGATACAGTCTGCCAGTCTACTTCTTTTGGTGAATTAAGGACATTTACCTGATGATTGTAACTGATACCCATTTGCTTATCTTTGTCATGATCTCTTCCCAAATTGGTTCCATGCTTTTCTCATTTGTTTAATTGGTTGCTTTGCCTGGTGGTTTCTTCCTGTTGTTGTTCTTGAAATTGTAAGCATCTTTATCTTTGTCCAGAATATCTTTCAATACTCTTTGTAGGGTTGGTTTTGTGGTCATGATTTTTTTCAGTTCTTTCTCATGCTAATGTCTTATTTCTCTATTAATTCAGAAAGCTAATTTTGTGGAGTACATCAGCCTGGGTTGGAAGTTGTTTTCTTTTAGGACTTCAAATACTTCAATCAATGTTCTTCTTGACTTCAGGATTTTTGTTGAAAAGTCTGTCGTGATTCTGATGGACTTTCCTTTATAGGTGATCTGTTTCTTTTCTCCAACAACTTTTAATATTGTGTTCTTGTGCTGAATTTCTGGAATCTTGATTATTATATGTCTTGGTGTAATTACATTTGGGTTATGTCTGTTTGAATTTTTATATGATTCATTTATTTGTATGTCAAATTCTTTATCCATGCTTGAGAAGTTTTCTGCCATTATTTCTGTGAAGAGTTTTTATGGCATTTGTCCGGTCTCCAACTTTCTCATTGACCCCAGGCAAGCTTAATGTTATTCTTCTTCACTTCATCTTGTAACTGTTTGGTTGATTTTTCATGGTCACTTGCCATTTCTAATATACTTTTCTTTTCAAGATCATAGCTGCAACTCTGTTCTCAAGATCTGCATCTGCGATTCTATTCTTTTTCCATTAAGTCTGTTGCATATACTTTCAAGCAGGTTTTAATAGTTTCAATTCCTGTTTGGATCTGTTTCATGGATTTCATTGCTTTCCTACGTTGAGGATTTTTTGTTCCCATGATTTATCTAAGCTTATCTTTTATCCGTGTCTTCCTCAACAATCTTGATTTTAAGCTCCATTTCTTTTTGTAACTGAAATTGTATTTTCTCGGTAGCTTTTCCACTTGTTTTATCACTTATCTTGCTATTCTCTCAAAAAGTTCCAGTGTTTGACCTTCAATTTCATGCACCTCATTGTGATCCAGACTTGTTTTGTGTGAGCTGGGGCTCTTGGTTGCATTTTGTTTTGGCTACTTGCCATTTTCTGTTTTCTCTTTTTTACCTTATTTTGTTTTCTATGTTGATGTTTGCCAGTTTCTTATGATAGATTTATCACTGGTACTGAGGCTTCCCTAGGACATATCTGTTCTTCAGAGACGTGTTCTAAGTATAAGTGGTTCTTTATAACTATCCTGAGAATCTGCTTTCCCAGTGTGTAAAGGATGTGGTTACTATTTGGCTCAACACCCCATTATTTAATTCTGGGCTGTGGTCAGCATTATGACTCTGTATAATCACAATGTTATCATACAGGGGAGAAAAAGTGATTATAACATATATGACATCTGTGCTAAAGTTAATACAGTTAGTAATAACGATAGTTTGAAGCTTAACCACTAACAAACTATTAACCTGCTACCTCCAACTAGAGGTGTAAACTCTAAAGTCATATAACAAAATTAGACATATGTCATGTACTGTTATGCAGTGATTTTTCTCTTAGGGGAGTGATTTTACCCCTATGGGAAGTGGACGGATTAAGAGGAGTATGGGACAGGATAGAGTGATGAATGAGGTCACATAAATAGAGTCAAGCCTCGAGTTCAAAGGATGATCACTCAAGTTTTTGGAAATTCGAGGACACAGGAGGGAAAGAATGGAATTGAATGTGAAGGAGTAACCAGAAGGGAAAGAGGCAATGTTTACTCACTTGAAAGTTTAAATTCAAGAAGTTGTTGAAGAAAGAGACAGATCAACAGAAGAAAATGAAAAGGAAATGTAAGAATGAAAACAAGAAGGAAGAAAGAGAATTAAAAGTAAAAGAAAAGAAAGAAAAAAAGGAAAAACAAACCAAAGAAAGAGCAGAGGAAAATATAAAGGTCCCCCCCAAATAAGTACAAAATACAAAGCAAAACAAGATGACATCCAACCAGACAGAAAGGGTTAGACAATCAGACAAGCAAGGAAAAATAAAAATCATATACCTCTGGTGTTTACAGTGCTGTGGTGTCCATGTTCAGTCCTGCAAAAGTGCTGGGAGTGGAACTGACCTTTGCCTCTGGATATGGGGGCCAGGACTGGCCTTCTGTTGGTGGAGGTCACCACAGCCCAGCTGGTGGCTCCTCGCTGCTGCTTCAAACTTCCACATTCCTGGTTTACTACTCTGCCCTCCAAGATATGTGTCTGTGTCTGTACACTGCTGTCTGTCCCAAGTCCTGGATGTTCTGGTCAGTCTGCCCTCCACAGGTATGTATGTGTCCATGTCTCCTTTTATTCTATAAATTGCTCAGAGTTTGCTTAGCATTTGGTTATTTCTTAGAGCTGAATGCAATATTTCCTTTGTATTTTCAAGTGATTTTTTTTCTACAAAATTCTTACCATGGCTTTGTTTCATTTGTCCAGTTCCTCTCCCATATTCTCTACTGCGCTCACAGAAGGACAGACTCCTCCATCATAACACTGCTACCAAATTCTTATTTTTGATCACAACTCCCTTATTCCAAACCAAATCAATTCCAAGTCCCCAGTCTATTTGATTAGCTAGCAATCAACAGAGTGATTAGTCCATCTTCTTTGATGTCTTTCATCACATGGTCACAGTCTCTTGATTTTTCCCTTGCCTAGCTAACTCCCTGGTCTTCTTTGCTGATTCTTTATTACAAGGTCTGTAATTTAGATGATCCTCAGAACTTATTCTTTGATCTCCTTCCTATACACCCTTTCTTATGATCTCATATAATTCCAGTGTGTTAATTAGCATCTCCTTGCTTACACATCTCACTGCGTATTTCTGTTTACCTCTTCTACATTTGTGACCTTATATAGCTGTGTCAATGTCTAATAGACAAATCCAGTGTATGTCCAAATCTGAGCACTTCCAGATATGTTCTACCTTATAGCATTGATGGCAGTGTTATGATCAGGGACTCTAGCATCCTGTGAATTCAGTGGAGAACGTGGGAGAGGAATTGGACAAACAATACAATTTTGTGATTCAGGCCAAAGCCAGATTTTTTTTTTCTTTTTTTTTTCTTTAAAGAGAAAAAAAAAAAAAAAGAAAGGAAATACAAAACAAAGCAGTAACAGGGTACAAATAATACAGAATTTCAAGAAAAGAAATATACAGTAAGAATTCACTAGTTAATAGGTTACACACTGCCATCTTAGAAACAGTTGTACAAATTACAAAATTAAAGCATATAAAGTGGACATTCATACAGTGAGACTGCAGACAGTTCCATTCAATGATCCAACAGAAGCTCAGTAATACGGTTTTTCATCCTACACACTCAAACATACATGCAGTTATATCCCTTAGACCACCTTCCTTTCCTCTCTTTTTTAAAATAACAACCACACTTTTTGGATTTTTTTACTCCCACAGTTCTTATTACTTTTTTTGAAAAGAATAAAACCTAACATGACTAAACAAAACAGAGTCAGTTAGAACAGAAGGCTGGGCATAGTACATGATGCAAAAATAGAATATCAGGTGATCAAAAATGGCTACCATTGTGCCTCTTGCTATTTTTAAAAGGAGTTGCCTATATCATCAGGTATAATAGAATTGATCAAAACAGTGCAGAACAAGACCAACAAAACCTACACTGGAGACCTTACAGGACTTCGAAAGAAGACAATAGTCAAACCATAATTGGCATCACAGTAAATCACATTGCCTCCAAAGTGATTGCCTATATCCTCAAATTTGACACCATCAAACAAAATAGAACACAGCAAAATCAGACAGAACAAGATGGGGAGAGCAACACTGGGGTTCAAATCAGGTCAATAGGAAAACAAAAAAAGTTACTATAATATATCACACTATTCCCCAATCTAGTTTTCCCTTAATTGAAAAAAAAAAAAAAACAAGAAAAAATAGATTAATTTTTTTAAAAAGGGTGGAGATTGAGATAAAAGAGAACATTGTAACAGAACACCACAGGTCAGAAACGAAGAATTTAAGCATCATTGTACTTCACCCCCAGATAATCTAACATAATAGTAGTCACCATAGTGCCTCTTTCCTTGAATTATTTCAGTATAACTTCGTATATTAAAGCATCAAGCATATCAGGACAGTGTGAGGCCATTCAAGAGAATTCGAGACTTACAGGGTATCTGAACCAGTTAACAGAAATGAACAACGGTTTCTACATTATCTCTTTGTCTATAAAAAATTTTGTGTATATTATCACATATAGTAAAATATAGTAAGATACAACATGTTAAAACTAGTGGAAACAGATGTACAACAGCTTGATGGGACTTCAAAACAAGATGATATTAAATCAGCACTAGATTTTATGATGTGCTATTTTCTTCAAAATAGCTATTCGTACTATCACTGATACTAAAATCGAACAACCCAGGTTAAAACCTTTGCAATTAATGAGTGAAAACATTATACGGCTTCAAACCAATATGTTTGGGAATCACGATTACCACATCATTTCTTACACTAGGGAAACTACTCGGTATTTATACATGTGAGTTTGATTTACTTCACTTATGAGTATGGTCTCAAGCTGTGTCCATTTATTTATAAATATCTCAATGTGATCATTCTTTATAGCTGAGTAGTACTCCATTGTATAAAACTACCACCACTTTTTTTATCCATTCTTCAGTTGATGGACACTTAGGTTGTTTCCAAGATCTGGCTATTACAAATTGTGCTGCTATAAACATGGGTGCACATATATCACTGTGGTATGATGCTTTCAGTTCTTCTGGGAATATGCCTAGAAGTGGAATAGCTGGGTCATATGGGGCTTCCAGTCCCAGCTTTCTGAGAAATCTCCAGACTGACCTCCACAATGGCTGTACTAGTCTACACTCCCATCAACAGTGCAGGAGAGTTACTTTTTCCCCACAGCCTCTCCAGCATTTGTTGTTGTTGGTTTTCTTGATCTTGGCCATTTTATCAGGAGTGAGATGAAATCTCAGTGTGATTTTAATTTGCATTTCTCTAAGGACCAGTGATGGTGAACAATTTTTTATGTATTTATTTGCTGTTTGTATTTCTTCATCTGAAAATTGTTTATTCATCTCAGATGCCCATTTTTGGATTGGGTCTTTGAATTTTGGGGGTCTGATTTTTTTTAATTCTTTGTATGTTTAAGACAGAAGTCCTTTGTCTGGGGGGAAGTTCACTAAGATTTTTTCCCAGTTTGTGGGTTTTCTTTTCACTATGCTGCAGATACCTTTTGACGTACAGAAACTTTTTAATAAGAGGCGATCCCAGTTATTGACTCTGGGAAGTATTTCCTGTGTGGTTTGAGTCCTGTTCATGAATTCTCTACCTACTCTTATGGCTTCAAGGTTTTTACTCAATTTGTCTTCCAATAGATTTAGTTTTTCTTTTTTAATATTTAGACCTTTGATCCATTTAGATTTTATTTTAGTGCATGGTGATAGGCATGGGTCTAGTTTTAGTTTTCAGCATATGGAGAGTCAGTTTTTCCAACACCATTTATTAAAGAGACTGTCATTCTTCCAGTGAAACTGCTTGGCTTCTTTATCAAAGATAAGGTGGTTGAGTGTGTTTGTAGTTGTGGTTGTATTTTCTAATCTATTCCACTGATCCTTCGTCTCTGTTTTGGTTCCAGTACCATGTTTATTTTAGTACACTTGCTTTGTAGTATAACTTCAAGTCAGGGATTGTGATACCTCCTGCCTTGCCTTTGCTGCTTAGAACTTTCCTTGCTATTCTAGGTCTCTTCTTGCTCCAGATGAATTTTAGGAGTGATTTCTCGAGTTCTATGAGGTATGTTGATGGTATTTTTATCGGTATTACATTGAATCTGTATAAAAGTTTTGGGAGAATGGCCATTTTCACATTTATTCTTCCTATCCATGAGCAAGGGATGTCTTTTCATTTTCTGAGATCTTCTTCAATTTCATTTTTCAGTGTATTATTATTTTCCCTGTATAGGACTTTCACTTCTTTCGTGAGAGTAATTCTTAATATCTCATTTTTTTGGTTGCTAGTATGAAGGGTGTAGCCTCTCTTGTTTCTCTCTCTGTGACTTTGTTGTTAGTGTGTAGGAATGCTATTGATTTTTGAGTATTGATTCTGTATCCAGCTGCATTACTAAATTTATTTATTATATCTAGGAGTCTTTCAATGGAGTTTTGGGGATCTTCTATATAAAGTATCATGTCATCTGCAAATAATGATAATTTAACTTCTTCTTTTCCTGTCTTTACATCTTTTATTTCTCTCTCTTGTTTAATTGCTCTGGCCAGTATTTCCAGTAATATATTAAATAGGAGCGGTGATAAGGGAGATCCTTGTCTTGTGCCTGATTTTAAAGTAAAGGCCTTCAATTTTTGGCCTTTTAGTATGATATTGGCTGTTGGTTTGTCATAGATGGCCTTAATTATATTGAGGTTAAGTCCATTTATTCAAATTTTCTACAAGGTTCTTATCATAAATGAATGTTGGACCTTATCAAAAGCTTTTTCTGCATCTATAGAAATGATCGTGTGATTCTTACTTTTGGCTCTAATGATATGGTATATTACATTTATTGATTTATGTATATTGAATCATCCCTGCATGTCTGGGATGAATACCACTTGGTCATGGTGTATGATCTTCTTGATGATTTGTTGCATCCTATTTGCCAATATTTTATTGAGGATTTTTGCATCTGTGTTCATTAGGGAGATTGGTCTGTAGTTCTCTTTTTCAGTTGGGTTCTTCTCTGGTTTTGGTACTAGAGTAATATTTGCTTCTAGGAATGATTTAGGAAGGATTGCTTCCCTTTCAATTTCACTGAATAGTTTGAGGAGTGTTGGCATTAGGTCTTCTTTGTATTTCTTGTAGAATTCTGAAGTGAATCCGTCTGGGCCTGAGCTTTTCTTTGTAGGTAAAGATTTAATTACATTTTCAATTTCATTAATAGAAATTGGGTTATTCAGTAGTTTTACATCTTCATGACCTAGCCTTGGTACTTCATATGCTTCTAGGAATCTGTCTCTTTCCTCTGTGTTATCAAACCTTTGAGAGCAGAGGTTTTCAAAATAGGTGTTGATGATCTTCTGTATTTCTATAGGGTCTGTAGTAATTTCGCCTCTTTCATTCCTTATTGCATGAATTTGAGCTTTTTCTTCCCTTTTTTAAATAAGGTTGGCTAGGGGATTATCAATTTTATTTATTCCTTCAGAGAACCAACTCTTTGATTCATTGATTCTTTGGATTGTTTTCTTAGTCTCTATTGCATTGATTTCTGCTCTGATTTTTATAATCTCTTCTTTTGGCTTTGGGCTTGACTTGTTCTTCTTTTTTTAGATGTTTGAGTAGTAACATCAGGTTATTTATTTGTATTCGTTCTGTTTTCCTGGTGTGGGAACTCAGTGCAATAAATTTTCCTCTGAGGACAGATTTCATTGTATACCACAGATTCTGGTAAATTGTTTTTGTGTTTTAATTTGTTTGCAGGTATTGTTTAATTTCTTCTTTAATTTCCTCTGTGACCCACTGATTGCTCAAGAGTGTGTTATTCAGTTTCCATGTGTTTGTGGGATTTCTGTGGTATCTTTTATCATTAATTTCCAATTACATAGTGCTATGGTCCAATAGCATGCAAGGGATAATTTCCACCCTTTTGCATTTATTTAAATATATTCTGTGAATTAACATATGGTCTACTTTAGAAAATGACCCATGTACTGCTGAGAAGAATGTGTATTCTGTTGTTGTTGGGTGGAATACTCTGTATATGTCTGTTAAATCCATTTGTTCACAGGTATGATTCAGTTCTTTTATTTCTTTGCTGATTTTCTGTCTGGTTGATCTGTCCATTGGTGTCAATGGTGTGTTAAGATCTCCTGTTAGAATCATGTTACTTCTAATTTGGTTTTTCATTTCTGTTAGTACTTGTTTTATATAACTGGGTGCTCTGGTGTTTGGTGCATATATATTTAAGATAGTTATCTCTTCCTCTTGGAGTTTTCCCCTAACCAGTATGCAGTGACCTTCTTTATCCCTTCTGGTCATTATTGGCTTGAAGTTCACATTGTCTACAAACAGAATAGCTACCCCTGCTTTGTGTGTGTGTGTGTGGGGGGGGGGTCCTGTTGCATGAAGTATTGTTTTCCATCCTTTGACTTTCAGTCTGTGAGTATCCTTCTGAGTTAGATGGGTTTCTTGTAGACAACATATGGTTGGATTTTGTTTCTTGATCCATTCTGCCAGTATGTTTCTTTTAATTGGTGCATTGAGACCATTTACATTAATGGGTATAGCTGTTATATGTTGGTTTGTTGTTGACATGTTACTTTTCTGCTGTTGCATCTCTATCTTTTTGCTCTGTTTAATTGTCTGCTTTGTTTAGTGGTTTTTTCCTAAATGTATCTAGGCTGTCCTTCTGTATTCTTTGCAAGGTTGGCTTGGTGATTATGAAGTTTTTCAGCTGTTCTTTGTCATGGAAGTATCTTATTTCTCCATCAATTTTTAAGGACAGTTTTGCAAGGTACATCAACCTAGGTTGGAAATCATTTTCCTTTAGGATCTGAAATACATTACTCCATGCTCTTCTTGACTTTATTGTTTGTGCTGAGAAGTCTGTTGTGATTCTGATAGGTTTTCCTTTATAGGTGATCTGTCTTTTCTCTCTGACAGCTTTTAATATTCTATTTTTTTTGTTCAGTTTCTTAGATGGTCATTATTATATGTCTGGGTGTAGTTTTATTTTGGTTATGGCTATTTGGAGTTCTATATGCTTCATTGATCTTGATATCAGTTTCTAATCTCGTGTTTGGGAAATTTTCAACTATTACTTCTCTAAATATCCTCTTGACATCCTTTATGTTGTCCCCTTCTTTTTCATTTTTCCCTATCAACCTTATGTTGTTCCTCTTTGCATCATCTTGCATCTTGTTATTTCCTTATTTCTTGTTATTTTTAAAAGATCTTTCCTTTCTTGTTCACTGGCTGCAATCTTGTCTTCCAGGTCTGGGATTCTATCTTCACATTCATTGAGACAGTTTTTACAACTTTCAATGGAATGTTTGATTTCCTGTATATCTCTGCATCTGCTTTATATATTCTGTTTTTTTTTTCTTATATTGTTCATCCAGGGATTCTATCTTTTTGTTTAGTTCCTCCAATTTTTTAACTGTGTCTTCTTTAGATATGTTCAGCATCTCCTTCATTTCTTTTATCATTTCTTCTTTTACCTGAGAGATTATTTCTAGTTTGAATTCCTTTAAGGTTTCCCAGAGTTGCTTCTTTATTTCAGTTACTATTATTTCAGGTATTTCAGGTATGTGGCATGTATTTTCTTCTATGCACATGGCTCCTAGGCTTTCCTGCGATGGGCTGGATGTTTGAGATTGCATTTTGGTCTTTCGTTTTGTCAGTTTCCTATATTTTCAAGCTTCAAGTGTTGTTCCAAGTGAGGGAGAGAGGACTGCCAGGCTGGGATGGCGTTCCGCATGGAGTTCCGCGGCTCGGCCAGACTCACTGTTCCTGGCATGAAGCCTAGGCCTGGCTCCCAGGTGAGGGAGAGAGTTCCACCAGGTTGGGACAGGATTCCTCATCTCGTCCCCACTCACTGGTCCCTGCAGGGAACCCTGGCCTGGCCCCCAGGCGAGGACGAGAGTTCCACCACACTGGGACAGGATTCCGTGCCATGTGCCCCCTCACTGGTTCTGGCAGGAAACCACGGGCTGGTCCCCAGGTGAGGAAGTGAGTTCCCCCAGACTGGGATGTGATTCCACCCCTTGGTCCCTCTCACTGGTCCTGGCAGGAAACCCCAAAGCCAGATTTAATTCATCTTCAAATTCTGTCAGTATCACCTTGAAATGTACAGAGTGAAACTACTTGTGACCATATAGTAGTGGTCAGAACAGTCAACCCTTCCTGTTATTGCTCTAGTTGTTTACACTTTGGAACACAGGCATTTCTTATAACTTATAGGTTTTTTTGCTAGGAATTTGTGATTGAACTCTGGGCCTTCTACTTCTACAATACTTTTCTCTAAATTTTTGCTCAAGTCTCATCAGAGAAGCACATTTAATATCTTCAACCACAATCCTTCTCTTAATACTCCAGTCTTCTTCATCCTGCTCTATTTTTTAATTTTCATTTCTCATCAACTTCAAATTCATTGTGTTACTTACTTATTGAGTTTTTAATGCCTGCCCTTGCTTATCACTTCAGAGATTATAGATCATTTTAGTTTACTTCATTGATACATCAATACCTCTTGGATATATGATGAGCTCAGGACTAATGAAAATTGTTGAAGAAATATTTTTAATAGCAGAAATTTTAACATATGGACATGTAATGTCCTTTCCAAAAATTTCTAAAGAATTGATAATTGTTGAAAAGTTAGTTGTTTTGAAAATTAATTTTCAACCTGTAGTTTTAAAACTATATTTCAGTTCTCCAAATACTTTATTAAACATTTATTATTATGATAGAAGAAAATAATTTCAAGGAATTCATAGAATAATACACTATAACTTGTGCTGCAACAGAGTTATACATAGTGAGTTATATGGCACAGGGTAAATCTGAATCACAATAGTGCAATTGGAGACACTGTTAAAGTATCCTTGAGGATGTTGGTCTTATGACAATGAATGAACTGTGGGGAAAGATGGGCTGATATTTGAAAGTTTATCCAAAACAACTGACAGATTCTTTTTCCACCCCTCAATATCCTTGGCAAAAAAACAGTGAGTTTCCAACTAAGTTTTTGTGCTTTATTCTTGTGTAGATGTGCAAAGCCAATTTCTCACAAACATTTGAGAAAGGTAGAAATTGGAATTAAAAATGAGAAAAAAGAGAGATTTTTTTCCCAAAGAAACCTAGAGAACAGCATGTGGAACCTGGAACAATTTCAGGACGTGGGAGCTCCCTTGCTCATGAAGACAGGGAAGAGAGAATAGACATTCTGCACTGGAGAAGAATCAGCAGTGTCATTCAGTCTGCGAGGTAGTATAAGTTACATACTAATTGCATGTTCAGTGTGATAGTGAATCATGGGGGTACAGATAGCATTTTAGCAGTTGAAGTCCCAAAGTGATATTTAAATCCTAAGAATTTGGACCAAGCGTAGTGGCACATGCCTATAATCCCAGCACTTGGTAAAATGAAGCAGGATTACTGTGACTTCAAGGCCAGCCTAGGCTACATAGTGAGATCCTGTTTCAAAAGAAAATTGTTTAAATCATAAGAACTTCATAACTTTGTGTTCATAGGTCTTAGGTTCAACAATGCAGAGAGGGCTGAGCACCATCATCACATAGCTAGTGATGTACATAGATGAACAAACACAGAAACAATAAGCAACTTAAAGACATCAGAAATATTAGATTTGTCTTAATTTTTAAAAAGTACTCATCAAAATAAAAATATAGCATATTTACATATTCATTTATATAATATGAACCCTCTAAAATAAAATAACACTTGAGGTAAATAAATAATAACACTTCCAATATACTGTATTCCTTTCTCCTAATTCTACTAGAAAAACACTTCTAAGATTTTGGAAAACTTTTCTCAATATATGTAATATATATTCATAAATATGTACATTTTGTTACAGCCAACTGTTACCTTTAAAACTATATATAACTTAGAGATTGAATACATTTTAACACATTTAATTAGTAATATTTTATAATATATTTTATCTTTTTTTATGTTTTAGTTGTGACACAATATCATTCCATATGTTTGTTTTATTAATAACATTTGTTATTATCATTTTATTAATAACATTTGTTAATATCATTTTATTAATAACATTTATTAATATTCCCTTGATGTTTAAGTTTTATTAAGAATTAACTATAAAGATAAAGTGGTAAATTTCTAAATTATTTGTTAAATACACTGTTTAAGATACAGTGAATAAGATTAGGCAGTCAAGACATGGATTTCACCAGGTGGAATTAAATAGTTCTGTTTCAAAAAATGAGAAAATGTATGACTCATCTGACTGAATTACAAATTGAGGGAGAACACAGAACCTGAGGGCCCCAGGCAAGAGAGGGAGAAACCCAAACAGAGGAGCTGAGTTTAACTGATTCTACCATGGAGCCTTTACTGGTCCTAGGCTTGGACATAAATCTGAGGTGAGATTTTGAACAAACATGAGTTCTACAGAAAATCTAAAGCAATATTCACTAAGACTTGAAAAAGAATCAACTACTGGGTTTGACCTCAGAAGAATGACTAAATTCAAGGTATGTGAAGAGTAGGTGATTTAAAACCTAAAAGATGCTGGGCATGGTAATGCATTCCTGTAATTTCCACATAGGAATTGGATGCAGGGAGATTGCCAGTATCAGCCCATGCTGGGAAGCTCAATGCCTTATTGAGTGCCTATCTCTAAAACAAAAGCTAAAATTTAAAAGGGTGTGGACTAGAGCTTCCTGGAAAAACCCTGAGCAAAATTCTGGATGTCACTAAAATAAACCGAATCAAATCAGACAAACAAAAGCACTTAAGTCATAAAATATCTGAAGATTAAATTGAAATGTCATCAATCTTAAAATGTAAACATTAGAACACACAATCCTTCAAAAGGTTGGGGAACCAAAGACTTCACCATCCTCTCAATTGAAAGCCATAGGTGCAATATGAAGCTGGCATAGACTAAGCCAATAAAGCAGGCAAAGCAGCAGGATATTTTATTTGTTAAGGTCATCAGCTGTTATTCTCTTGATTTACCAAGATGTATCTTTCTACGGAAAGACTGCCATCTAGTACTTCCATGATTTTCCTTATCCAACATTTGATGAAAATTACTTAACACACGCAAAACAAAACCACATACCTGAAAACCAAGGGGAAAAACAAAAATCAACAATATCAAATCATTAATTCATGGGAATTCAGAGATAATTCTGATAAGTAAATTTAAAAAGTGAGTGAAAATTTAAAAAAATTAAAAGTAAACTAAAACCTTTAAGTAGAAAACCTACATGAAAAAAATATCTGAAACAAGGGATACATTAAATGGAATTAGTAAATTAGAAACATCAGAATACTTTCAACAGAATGGAAAGAATACAGCCAGAATACGGCAAAATTTATAAGTGAAGAGAGGAGATATAAAAGATGCACTCACAAAAAGCATATAAAATATGGATAAAAATGACTAATATGTGAATATTGGAAATTCAGAAAGGGTAGGGCAGAAAGGAAGAGAAGGAAAATGAATTAATATTTGAAGAGATATTGATTGCAAATTCTCCAAAACTTATGAGAAGATATCAAGTCATGGATTCAAGGAAGAACCCTGACTCCTATGTAGACTAATTACAAAACAAACAAAAGATCTATACTGAGTGTACCACAATGAGAGCTCTCAAAACCAAAGGTAACTGAAAATTAATCAGCAATAAGAATAAACTATGTCTATATATAGACATCTGAGAATCTAAAGCTATATAGTCAATGAGAAAACAGGTCCAGAATTGCTTTGTGCTGCATAATTGCACTTATATTATTTTAAACTTAGTTAACACCAATTTTTAGTGATCAAAGTAAAAAGAATCTATCATAACTAGAAAAATGGGCATTTAGATGGTTCTTGGAATTTAATAACATTCTATTTTTAACCTGTTTGCTTGAGTCCCAAAATGCACCAACTCAAGGTACAAATCACTTTTGGAACAAATCACTTTTCAAGTTGTATCTTATTTTTACTGAAAGTTTACATTGTAGAAAGTGGACTCAGTTGAGAATTCAGTCCCAGGTCAATGAAATAGATAGAAACTAGTAGCTAATTTGGTTATTACGGAGGATTAATATCACTGGGATTCTATATTCAGACATATAATTTTGTATTCAGAAATGTAAAATTCAAAATCATCACAAAGGAACGCAAGAGTCAAAATTATTAAATATGCTTCAGAAATTTTCTAATGGATATTTCTGCCCATGGAGGATACTGACTCAAGATGAGTTTTAAACCTCGTGAAATTCTGACTTGGGGATATTGCTAGGTTTCAAGTAAAGGTAATAAAGAGGGCTGAGGCTGTAGGTCCTGATGGAATTCTTGGCTGGCATGTGTGAAGTCCTGTGTTCAGTCTATAGTAGCATAAGGCAGATGGAGAAATATACTATAAGGATACTAAAGACAAACTACTGGAGGGAACAAAAATTCTAAATTGTGACATCTGTCTAAGAAATCAAAATAAAAACTAAAATAATCATATCTCAGCTTTAATTTAATAAACACATATGGTTTTATCATTCTTTTGCAGAACATTGCCAACTGTGTAATTTTCTAATCGACTTCCTTCATTTTAGTTTTTCTAGTGTTTGATGGTTTTTAGAGAATGACATTAGAATTTTAAATAAAAACAAACAAAATGTGAAAAGTACAAAGGTTGCATATGTTTAGGGCTAGAATAAAGATTTGTATGTTTCTTAGAGAATATAATTCTCATTTATTTGGGAGGACTGCAAATATGCTACAAAAAAAGGTGCATGACCAAAAAACTGGTTCAGTAGCAATAATAATAGGTGACATATTAGCAATATAACTAAGTGCCAAGCAAAGTCTTTCACAGTTACTATGCCAAGACTAAAGTAGAAATCAGACACGTTTCTATCAGATAGGGTTCACTGGTAGGATGCAGCAGTTGCCTTCAGCATGGAAATTGAAAATAAATAGATTTTCACTTTCAGAGGTTCTAGAGTCTATTGATAATCTAAATTCAAATTTCATTTCAAATAATATGAAGCATCAAATAATATGAAGTTAAATGATTTCAAACACCTTATCAGATTTTCATGATTCTCAAAGCACATGTCAGAAAATGTTATGTGATTATTTCTATTAAGTCGAATTACTCTTCACTAAGTAATGCAGAAAAGACTGATAACAGCCTCCCAGTGTCATTCTCTTCTGATTTAGAAATATAATCCTAATTTTTAATGAGTTGACATGCTCCCAACGAGAAGACTACATTTTCCAGTTTCCTTGGCAAGTGTGGATATGAGACCAAGATTGGATTACATACTTAAAGAGGAAAGAATTTCCTCTGTCTCATACACTTCTTCTGCTGCCTCGTGGGTCCGGGTCCCACTGACCATGTAGACCCTAAGAGGCATATCCTGGAAATGATTGGGATTAGCTTGAAGAAACTCAGTACCTGAAACCGCTCTTGCAGCTCCCACCAGCCCTGTTCCCCATTAATTTTGGACACACCAAATACCAAATCAGCATTTTCAATTTGTATGGTTTTATATATTTGTATTTAAGACTAACTTAAAATGAGAAATATTTAGGATTCTAATACCTTTATTTAAATATCTCTGCTTTCTGCTCCATTGCAAAGCCACAAGAAAACAAAATTAACACAACTTGCAATTCCATTAAAGAAGAAAAGATGCCATGGACTCAAGATTCTTACATAATTTTCTCCTGTTTCTGAAAAAAAAGAGCCTGTTTCTGATTTTATTTTACGAAGAAAAATATATAACAGTAGGAAAAATCATTCATACAGGTCAAGGACAAATAACCCTGTTTAAGTGGAAAAATTCATAATAAAAGAATTTAAATATTTTATACTGACAGTAATGAATAAATACCCGTTATAACCACAGATATCTGTGGGAGTGTATGTATGTGTGCATGTGCATGCATGTGCGTGTGAAATATCAGTTAACCTGCTGCCACGGGGAAGTTTCTACTTACACTGCATTCTGAAGTTGGTATTTACTGCTTCAGATACCTTTAAACATACCCACAATCCTTAGCACCTACACATAGGAATGATGCTTCCAATGCTTATTACACACACTCACATGTTTCCACAAAAAAATTATTCTAAACTCCTCCATTCTTTTATTCTGCTAAACAATTTCGTGGGTCCCTGGCTTTCATTCCCAAAATGGACTCTGTGCCTCTGATCTATTATATATGATCACATATACAACATGTGTCATAACAACTCTGTCACTGAGTTAATTTGTCCACATAATGCATCTAAGCTACTGTTGTGATTAATAGTGTGTAGGCGTTCTGAGAGTTCTGTACCTACATCTCATGACACTTTACAGCTGCTGCCTTCAGCCCTGACTGTAATTCCCTGAGATGCCATGTGAAGAGTCCATGTGGAATACCCGGAGAGGAGCTGGAGCTCCCACAGCAGCCAGCAGCTTGCACCATATGGCAGGTGTGAGTGAGACCATCTTGGCCCATGTAGCTTAACAAGCACTTCACTGGAACGCAAGTGTCTGAGAAACTAAGGACAAAACAAATAGAAAAAGAATTGCCTCTGGATTGTAACAGATATAAATCATAATAGTAAATTTAGTATTTCAAGCCACTGCATTCCGGGGTGGTTGATTAGGCAGCAACTGACAATTCGTGCAGGGCTTTGTTATCTATCTCCCAGCAGCCACTAGAATTATTGACCCGAGTTTAGACCGTTAAGCTAGTTCAGAATTTTCTCAGCTATTCAACATTTTGAATAACTCTTTTCATCGTCTATACAGTTAGTTTGCCCCTAGATTCCTACCTATAGGTGATGTTTTCGGCTCACCTCCTTCCTGGGATGTCGCAGAGATGGTCTGCTCTGCTCTGCTTCCAAAACGAAATCTCCAGATGGCAATCAGATTGACTATCATGGTTCGGATGGAGAATGTCCCGCAAAGTCCTGGTTTTAGAAGCAAGTAATTGGGCCATGGGGGAGGGGAAGCTGTCGTCATGGGTGCATTGGTCCCCTGGTGAGTGCAGTGATTGAGCCAGTGTGCAGCTGAGTCCTGGTAGGAAGAGTCCTGGGGGTGTGGCCTGGAAGGGCACAGCTCCTTCTCTGGCCCCTCTTTAGGCTCTCTGCTTCTTGGCCACTGTGACTTGAGCTACCGACGCCCTCTGTCCAGGCCTTTTCACTTTGCCCTTCCTGCCTTGGAGCTCTTAACCACTGCAAAACTTCTGAAACTCTGAGCCAAAATAAAACTCACGCCTGTAAGCTGAGAGTGTCAGAAACTGTGTGTCAGTGACAAGAAACTAGCATAGTAATTTCCTAAGATTTCTCTTAAATTCATCAGAAAAGTCCATTAGCTCTGTATTTTAGTCATGTATAGAGAAGCAAACAAAATAATAAACTAAACCAGAGAATGTATTAAATAGATAATTTAAAATGTATGTATATGTGTACATTATATATGCATATATATTATGTATGTGTACATATATTAAATATGTGTATATATTGGATTAAATGTTTAATTATTAAATATAAATATGTATTGTTTAAATTATATATATGAATATATATATATATATATATATGCAGAAAATATAAACCATAGTGCTAAACTATAAAACCTCAAGTTATAAAAATCTTGAAAGACAAATGTCTTGTAGTTTTGAGGCATCTGCCAATCTTTCTTCAGTTTGACTTTGGAGAGGCTGTTAACCACCTCCTCTTCACTCATCTTTCTCTGAAGCTCCTTCTTTTGTTACAAACATTTGGTTTTATCCCCTAAACACATCTCCCTCTTCTAGTTCTCAGACTGATTTGCTGACTGAAGGATGGGCTCAGCCTTTGTCCAGTTGCTCAGTGGCCAGAGTAGGTTTCACAGGTCTAATTAATCAAGACTCCAGGAGAGAAGCCGGTACTCAGGATGCATTCGTATCACTGAGTAGATTCATCAAATTGCAACAAGTGCTTTTGCATTGCGCTACGATTTCTGCAACTGCTTCCTTGAGACCACATTCATGAAGTGACTGACTGACATTACTCTGACCCTGAAAGTGATGAGGTGCTTTTGCTCTTCTATAGGGAGAAAATGTACCAGACTGAGTGTACCATTAAGTATTCTATCCTTTGCTCTAGGTCCTCTCTTTCCTAATTGTCCTTGTTTCTTTAACATCAGGTATCCACAGGGTTAGTGTTAGAGCACTCCATTAAGGGTCCTACTAAGATCTTACAACATAAGCACTCACAGTTCACTTATAAAACCTCCCTGCTGGTTCTGCTAATTACTCACCATTCTGTATTAAACTAATCGCTGTGGGACTTTCATAAAGTTGCAGTGTCCAGCTAAATGCATCTGAAGAAATGTTTAATTGCCCCTTCTATCCCTTTACTAAGTCCTTAGATATTTTATCCTTTCACAGTGTTCAGAAATTTAGAAGAGAGAATATTCTTTATAGAGAATCATGTACAACGATTTACGTTTTATGTAGTTCTTTCATCAAGATGAAGCACAGGTAATGTACAAAGTCCAGAAGTACAGTGATGTCTTCATCAGAGTAATCCACATTTTACACGTTCAATAATGGGGAGACAAGATTAGAACATTCTTTTACAAATCTCCATTCTGTAGGTCTGGGCCAGTTTAGCAGTGGGCTCTGCCCTGCTTGCTAAGTTAACTCCCATTCGTCATCAAGGGAGGGATACCGTGCCTAACCTCAGGTAATGCCAAGATAATTTTACATACAGTCAGACTTATTGATTTTTATGTCTAAACTCGATTGATTATTGGTCTCTGGACATTTTTCTGAGCCTAAAATTCTACTTTGTGCTCAGTTGTTAGAAGCGCTTCCTTTCCTGAAGTCCTTTATATTCCAAAACCTAAGTCCTGCCTTGCTGCTTTCAAGAATTCTAGAGAGAAAGTGTTTCCCATTCAAATGCCTACAGAGAGCAAGCCGCAAATGTGAGGGAAGAAGACTGAAGAGATCCAGGACTGTAAAGAAATGTGGACTCGCGTCTTTCATATAAAAGTAAAATGGATAACCGACAGATTGTTGCCATGTAACAAAGCTAAGTCTGTTATTCTTCTTCCAGTTATTTCAAGAGAAACTGGGAATCCTTACTTTTTCTAAAAAGAAAAAAAAAAAAACAAAACTCATTCATTTAAACATTTCCAATTAGCACAATCATAAATTCTTTGGTGAAAAAGGACACATACACATGTACATGTGCACATGTACACACACACACACACACACACACACACACACACACACACACACATAGATTTCATTTTTGGGGTGTATTTTGCAACTTGTGAAGTAGGATTTTGCCTCAAAACCCTCAGCTTCTAGATAAATGGAACTGCTACGTAAATAAAATATTAATAATAGGGACTCTTTGTTGTATAAATGTAAATGTGCTTTGGATAAGAAATAGCCTCTCTTAAACCATGATTCATGGCCTTCTGAGGCAGGAGAGTACCAAAGAGTGCTCATTCTGGAAACACTGCCTGCGTCCCTAATTCTGGTTTTCTGCTTATTAATCATGTGACCTTGAACAATTTCTTTAAACTTTCTATACCTTAGTTTGCTTCAAAATTTGGGGAAATTACAGAAGTAATAATACTTACAGAGACTATATAAATAAAGTGGACTCGTTTTTGAGGCTCACTCAGCGACTGGCACATAATAAATGCTGTGTATGTGTTTGTCATGTGAGTAAATTTCACACAAGTGCACTCTGTAAACTACTTTAGTACTAAAAAAATGAACAAGATCATCCTGGTTGGGCAAGCTGGGGTTCCCACAGGAATTAGGTAAAATGTGTTAATCTGTCCTTCCAGGTCAATGGTGAAAATCTAGAGTGCGTGAGGAATATCGGGTCACAAGAAATGCCTCCAACAGCCGTAGAATTGTTTGTATTTCTCTTTCTAAGATAGTGGCTGGATTGCTCAGACGAGAATTGAGCTATCAACCAGCAGTTCCTTCTGTCAACCTGAGAAAAATGTTTTTAGCAGCAGAGTGAGTGGAATTGTGCTTTTCAGTGGACCTTTCAGAGAAAAGGGAAACTTCAAAATGAAATGAGAAATACTTTCATGGAGGAAGTTTTAGCTCGCCATCTGAGAAGTGCTCAATCTTTAATCTATGAAGTAACTGTGTCAGTAGGTTAGAAGGAAGAGATATTATCTTTTTCTCAATACGTATCTATATTGTAAATGTACTCATGTGTAAAAACTCTGACAGAAGTGAGAAACCGTAAAGGACTTATCCACCACTTATAAAATCATCATAAGGAATTGTAACACAGAGATGACTAATTCCTATTGTCATTTTCATTTCCCAGATGCATCTTGAATAAAATTAGATAGAGATATTATCTGATTTTTTTTTTTGTTTGAAATCCTGGAAAAAATTGCTAGAAAATCTGTGTACATATATTCAGTTTTAGGCTGATACTATGGATGATTTTATTCCAAAGACATGCAGGTTATTAATTGGATGGGGGATGTACTGACATGTAATGGGTAAAAGCCAGGGATGACCCCACACCTCCCATAAAATGCAAAAGACGGATTTCAGAATAAAAGAATTATTTGATCTCCAGCTGTCAAAAATACTAAAGTCAAAAGCCCTAAATTAGACCAGGGCATGATTTGAGTTTTCATCTCTAGAATCCAAAAATTAAGAAATCTAACATTTCATTTTAACAAATTTCTTCTATATAGTGTCAATAATTTAGGTTATGAAATTTGATGTTAGGCAAACAACATCATTTTAGCCTCAGATAAAACAGGTTTAAATCTTCCCTCTTCACTTATGTGGTTTTGGGCCCCACATGTGCCTGAGTTTCTGTATCTGCGATGGAGACGTTGCTTGTGGTCTACCCATATCCTCCTATGTTTATGGAGTATCTACTATTTACAAGACACTACGTGATGCAAAGTTACCTCACATGATTCTGATGTCTAATTTATGTGCCTTCGCTCTTATTCAGTAATTGCTACTTATTGAAAATGAAAGACATTCCAGTGAAATATTTTGCTATTTTGTTTTCTTCATTAATGACTGTACTTCGATAAATGGTTAGACTTGGCCTCCTAGCTCTATACAATCATCTGTTATACTTGCAAAGAGTGATTTTTTTTTTTTTTTAGTTGGAAAGATCGCAAAATCTATAATGGATGAGAAGTTGTATACATTGGTCATATTTTTTAAAAAAGGAACTGGTCATACATTTCTGATCTTTCTACTTCTATCTTTCATGTCTTCCCGTACTCTCATAACAAAATCTTATTAGATACTTCAAAACATTTCCTCTGAAATAAGGAATAAAAAAAGAATAGCAAAACAGTTACTGTTTTTTGTAAAGTTGTGTTCTTTTTAATAGGGACTTTAACATTCACTGAAATTACAAAAATCTGTTTACTCTGTTGGAGGAATTAGACTCTAAAGAGATTGTTTCGGTTTGCTTTGTTTACAATGATTTGTTAGCTCTTGACTGCAGAAATGATTTTGTTGTTTACATTAATCTATGGTGGCAGTATTAACTTCACATCATACATAAATATAATTATTGATCATTACCAGCTGTAATTCAGTGTTAGAATTACAGATTTACATAATTGTGCTATTAAGTATAAACTTGAACTTTATATCTGGGGTCACAAATAACTGGAGGCAGTAGAAACAGAAAATCCTGATTATATGTCATTCATATTTTAATATACACTGTTGCAATTTTGATCAGTGTTAATGTAAATATTTTTATGTACTTTACAGCAATGAGATGCTAATGGGTGGAAATTACAGCAATATCGATCTAACTAATAAAATGTAATACATTAGGAAGGAAGGATATTTATCATATGCTTCAGCTATTACTATACATCATCTGCCTAAGGAATATAAGCTTCATCAGGAGAAGAAAAATTTTGAGCAAAACCTCATCAGCATCTTCCCATTCAGGATCATTTCACTTTACTGTTCTGGGCCTCTCATACTGAAGTAGATTCAAACAGAGCAATGTCATTTCTAAAACATTCAAATATTCTGTCATGGTATAATTATTACATGGAAAACACTCTATAATAATGAACCAACAAAGAAAAAAAATCATCTAGAAATGTTTTTGAGAAGCTACAAATGTCTGCAGTTTGTCTCAACAAATGTACTATTTATAAACTATGTTATAAGATCTAATTTACAATTTTAGAATTCATTGAGTTAAAATGCCTCACAAAACACAATACTCTGCAAGCAGAATTTCAAATGAAGCAATTTGGAGCATGTTGTCAAAACCCAATAGACTAACTTTTTGACATTAGATTAAGATTTATTTTTTGAGCTATCATTTCTCTAGATTCGTAAAGGTAAAGTAAAATATAATTTAAACATAAGGTAACATTTTTACTGTTTTTTTTCTATTTTATTGGATTTTGTGAGTTTACTATTTTGTGAGTCAGAATTGAGCATAAAAAATTGTTATGCCTGTTTCAATCCAATTTTCTATTTCTGAATACTTTTTATCAATGTCTTCCAGCTTTGTGAATAGTTTTTCTAAATGTAAAGGTAATACTTAGTAAAGAATCCACCCGCAAACTATGCCAAAAATAATAAAAAATAAAAGTCTCCTCATTTATTCCTTATCTTCAATTCTTAAGCACGAGTTCAGCGTTCCATTGCACACATGGTATTATACAATGAGTGGTATTCTGCACTTCGCTTTTTTAAACTTCTTAAACATTTTAATTGTGATAAAATGCTCATAGCAGTGTATTATTTTCTTAAGCATATTTTTGGATGTGCAGTTCATAGTGTTAAGTATATTCACATGGTTGTATATTTAAATGTCAGAATTTCTTTTATCTTGCAAAACTAAAAATACTATCCTCATTAAACAGCAATACATAATTCCCTTCTCCCTCACAGTTGCTGGCAACTGCTGCTATTTCTGTGTATGAATTTGACTCATGTAGTTAGTTCATAAGTGAACTTTCACAAATTTGTCTTTTATAACTGACATTTCAGTTAGCACAGTGGCCTCCATATTTCAGACTTCCATTCCTCTTTACGTCCAAACTATCTTATCTTGCATGCGACATCATATTTTTTGTATTTATTCATAAGTTGATGACACTTTGATTGCTTCTGCCTTTTATTTTCTGACCATGCGGATGCCACTGTTCCTTTCTTTCTTTTTATTTAGTAGATGTACGCAGTACGTAATAATTACATTTCCTGTGGGGAGTCGGTACATGTTCATAATATCTCTTAACTGTTTTTACATCCTCTTACCCTCTCAAATCCTTCTGTCTCTCAGTTCTCTCCCATTTGCAAGAGCTCTATTTCTGTGATTTCTAATGTCTTATATTTTGCTCTTAAATTATTTACCTTCTGAATTTCTCATATTAGACAAACAATGTGATATTTGACCTTCTGTGTCTAACTTACTTTTCTTAATACTGTAACGTCCATGTGCATCCATTTTCCTATCCCTGATTCACATTTATTCTTCTTTATAGCAGAACTTATTCCCCCCTTGGGGTACAAATACTGTTTTTTCTTTATCCATTGATCTCTTGGTGGACACAGGCACTGCTTACAAATCATTAGGTATTATAAATTGTGCAATTATAAATATGGGAATACATATTTCAGTCTAATATGATGTCTTTAATTCTTTTGGGAAGGTATCTATTAGGGAAATAGCTTGGTCAAAAGGAATTTCTATTTTTACTTTAATGGAAAATTCTTATTTTCCATAAAATTTTTGTAGTGGCTGTATTAGTTTACATTCTCACTAACAATGTAGAAGGGTGTTTTCATTTCCAGAAGCCTCACCAGCATTTGCTATTATCTGATTCTTCGATGATTGCCACTTTTTCTAGAGCATGCTGGAATCTCGGTGCTGTTTCAATTTGCATTTCTCTAATGGCCAGGGATATTGAAGTATCTTTCACGTATTTAATGGCAACGTATAGTTCTTCTGAGGATTGTCTGTTCATTTCAGTTGCCCACTTGTTTGACTCGGTCTTTTCTGTTTCTTAAAATTTCTAATTTTGATTCTTTTGGGTTTATACCCTAAAGTAGAATTGCTGGATCCTCCTTTTAGAACCTGATATGTTGAGTTTTTTTAATTATTATGAAAGATTTTTGAATTTTGTCAAATACATTTTCAGCATCAATTAAGATAATTAGTAGGTTTTTGTTTGCCTCTTGTATTATGAGTATTTTTTTCATTGCCTTCATCTTAACATAATGTATTAGGTTGATTGATTTTTGTATGATGAAATGTCTTGCATTCCTGAAATAAATGACACTTGATCACGGTGTATAATCCCTTTAATGTGCTGTTGAATTCTCTTTGTTAGTATTTTTCTGAGGATGTTTGCAATAATGTTCGTCACAGATGTGCAGTTCTCTCCTTTGTAGTGTCTTTGACTTTGTTTCAGGGTAATGATAGCCTCATGGAATTAGTTTTGTGAGTGTTCAGAATTGCTCTAATTTTTGCTTGAATCTTGGTAGAATTCACCAGTATAGGTACATGTTCTTGGGATTTTGTTTTCCCAGAATGTCCTAATTGCTGAATCAAGTTTTTTGTTACTTTAAAAAATCTTAATGACATACTGAAGAAAATTCGTCATAACTGTAAGCATACATTACTTTATTCTTTTCAATAGTTGTGCTGAACTCTACAATTTGTGTAACTATAATTTACTTCTTTAAACCAATTCCCTTAAATCCCCTTTCATGAGCTTCTAATTTACTATTACCACGGTTTACTAAAACACAATTTTTAATGATAAATTTCAGTCTTCTTACACAGAGCTCACTGAACTTTCAAAGAAATATGGCCACCACCACAATGCAGACACAGTGCATTTCCAAAACCCCAAACTCTTCCATTCCTCGTTTATCGTTTGGTTCCCACAGGTAAATCCTGATACATTTTCTGTCTCTGTTTTAGTTCATCTTGCAGAAATTCACATATACAAATCAGAAAAATATGTTTCACTATTTTTTTCAACTATGAAGAACAGAAGCTTGTTTCTTACAGTTCCGAGGCTGAGAAATTCAACACAAAGGTGTGAGCAGGTCCGGTCAGGGCTGCTCTGTGCTTCCAAAGTAGCGTCTTGACCCTGCCTCATCCTCCAGAGATCTCTCTTCTCACGTGCTTTTTCCACTTGACAAAGTCTCTTGAGAGTCAGTTATGGTGTTTTATGCACTGAAAGCTTTTTAATTGCTGAGTTTCACTTCATTGTGTGAATATACTACATTTTGTTTACTTGATGGGCATTTGAGTTATTTCTACTTATTGCTGGTTATAAATAGAAGTCCATAAACATTCACATATGTACTGATATCCTTATGCTGATGATTATTTTTGATTTCTCAAGATAATATCTATTAATGGGTTTCCAAAATGATGTTTCATTCCAACAATGATAAAGTATTTGTTTTCTAAAATACTGATATTTCTTTTGTCCACCTCATCAGCAGTCCAGAAATGGCTTTTTTATTTTAAGATTTTAACCATAGTAGTATCATTTGTGACTTTTTTCTCTTCCTAATGATAAATGATGGTAAGCACGTTAAACATATTTAATTTCCACCAGTATATCTCTTATTACAAAAATACCTGATGGAATTTCTGATCATTTTTCAAAATAGCTTTTCAGTGACAGTTTAGCAACATATGCTTCTAGAAATAATTTTTGAGATTGCTTATTTTACTCTCACCATCATAAAATATAACTAAAATGTTTATGGTTTGGCAGTTTTATTTAACAACAATGACTTGTTAACATCATTTTGATTTATATTACTTTAGTCAAGACAAACGTTCATTGACTGTTCTGTGATTTTGGTGAAATATAGCTTTTCTCTGAACTGCCATCTTATGCCTTTTTTATCATTTTTAAATCTTGTTAATTTTTCTATCTGTCTCTAGAATGTTCGTCAGTATTTTTGTAGGGTTGGATTGGTGGTCATTAACAATCTTGTTAATTTTTAAAAGCTTTACAAATGTAGAACTATCAGCCTGCGGCTAGATTTTTTCTTCAGTTTTGTGTTCGGCTCTTTCTCAGCTTTCCTGGTTAGGGACTGAACCCAGAGACTCCTCCTAGAACTTACACACAGCCCCAGTTACTTTCCTGGCATTTTACTCCTCAAATGTATTGATTATTCACTTTATGACTCAAGTTTTGTGACCACCTCAGAAAGACTGTCCTTTCCCAGTATTATAAGGAACTTAAATTACTAATTCATATAAAATTCAGTTTCCTTTTAAAACCTTGGCATATAACTTTGTTTTGTATCCATGTGGCAAGCTAGCTACCTTACAAAAATTGATTACATGTTTATCTTTATTCTAAACAATCCTGTCTGATGCCATTTTATCATATATTTATTCTCCTAATATATTTGTTTGTCTCTTTTTGTTTATCACTAAGGGGTTTTATAGATTGAGATTTTTAAGTCTCTTTGCTTGCTACTTTCTCATCATCTTCATTCCCCATAATTTCCTTAGGTCGTAGTGATTCTTCGTTCATAGTTTCACTTTCTGAAGTTTCAGTTACCTTTGATTAACCACAAAAAAAGATAAGCAAAGATTGCAGAAATAAGCAGTAGGTTTAAAACTATAAAGCATTTTGAGGTGTGTGATATAAGCTTGTGCCATCACACCAAACCCTTGCGGTGAGGGCAATCTTCCTTTTGTCCAGTGAATCCATGCTGTGTATGGTTTCACCCATTATTCACTTAACAGATTTATGTACCATCAGCTTGATTTGTATATCTTAGTGTTTGTGATTAAAGAACCCTTATTTTACTCAATAATATCCCAGAATTCAAGAATAGTGAAGCTATTTAAATATGCCAAATAAACACCCCAAATTATTTCCTTGAAGTTGAAAGATGAAAGTAATATAATACATTGAAGGCTTGTTTTTGGTTTGTTTGTTTTTTATAGTACATAACCTTGGTCCACATGCATGTTAGGCAAATGCTATACTACTGAGCTACAGCCTTAGCAAATGAATTTTGGAAGCACAAATCAGTGCATAGAATTTTCATCATATTATAAATGAGATATTTTCTTTTTTATTTTTTTTATTTATTTATTTATTTTTGTCTTTTTCCTTTTTATCGGTACCGGGGATGGAACTCACGACTGCCTGCTTGCAAGGCAGGCTCTTATGCCGCTGAGCATATTTTCTTCCAAAGGGAAAGTAATTTTGCAGAATTTTAATGATAAGTCTTTTCATTATCTCAAAGTTTCTAAGAGTTACATGATAGAGTTTCCAAACTGTACTAAGTATAAAGTTATGAAATTCAGAGCTACAGATGTAACATATATCAGGATTACTCATCTAGCATACATGGGACTTTAGATTCAATCTCAAGCAACATACACACATACACACACACTGAAGCTATAATATGAAAATAAAACTTTTATCATTTGATATTTACCTTGATTTTCTTTTGTTCTAATCTTACTGTCTTACACTCCAAGAATGTTATTAAAATTTAGTGATGACATTAAAATGATGATGTTATTAAAATTTAGTGATTTACTGTTACTTTTTCCTGAGAGGAAAAACAGACATAAAACAATTGTCCTTGATGAAATATATTGTAGAAAGCTATTGTCAAAAAAACCATTATTTGATTAGTTATAGTTCATCAAACTTTCTTTTGTTGTTATCATATTATTAAAAATGCAAGCAAACATATACAACTAGATTTTAATTATACTTATAGGCAAAGCATTTAGAAAACAGTTTTAAAAACCAATTTTTCAGAAGTAAACACAATTTACATACTAAGAGGAGTAACATTAAAATGGTTCTCCCACCATCGCGATGAGAGTAAACTAGACAATGCTTACCAAAGTTATTTTCCACCTTTATGATAATTATACTACAACTCTTTAAACAAATAGGAAGTGAGTAGAAAACACCTCACCTGTAATAATCTCCAATTGCAAGACCCTTCTCCAAATGAACCAAAGTGCTCACCCTTTTTCTCTCTTGTGTTTATCAAGAGTGACTATCAAATATTCCTGCCACACAGCCTGAGATAAAGCAAGCAGGCCAGCATAGCCCGTGCTCGGTTCCAGTCCCTTCTAACCCAGCCCCAAACCGGGAGGTTGCTGTTCAACACTATGCCCAGCCAGCCTTGTATCTCTGGGGTATAAAACTCAGGACAGAGGGCCTTGAGGGTCCCTCAGCTTTGTTACAAGTGGCCCACGCACAGAGTGGACTCCATCGTCCACGACGGATTTTCTGAGTGTTGGGACTGGTTCACAAGGAGAACCACATAGTTTTCTGTTGTTTCTGGCTGGGTGTCTTTTAATAGCCACACTTCATGTGTGCTGTCTTTCTGCTCCACTGGACTCAGCCACATGGGTGACCAGAGCACAGTGAACTTGCTTCCTAACTGTTCATTCCTCACTTTGGCACTAGTAATTTTCACCGTTTAAGCAAAATTTTTGAAATTTTTCTATAACTCATTCAACAAACACATGATGTTTAAGACTTGCTATGTATGTGTGCCACACATTTAGACTAGCTACCAAAAATAATAATAAAATTTTAAAAATCATGTCCAAACTGTAAGAGTAGCTACTGAAACAAAAAGACAACCACACTGACAAAAACCAGAATGTACTATGTGTCTAACTCAGTGGACACTGGGTACTTACAGTTGTTTCATGTGAGTACAGATTTGAGTCATTAGTCTGTGTCCTGTATAATCTCTGAAGTGTAACTCAACTGTTTTTCTGCTATACAAGAGACAAGACATGGCCTAGAACATAATTTCTTTTCCTATGGAGGAGTTAATGTTTACCAAAATTTAAATCTTTGAATGTAGCATAGCTTGCGGATTCCAAGGTTTTATACTGACCTGTTTATTCCAAGGATTTTAGTCGACTTGGCTGTGCTTTACTTTCAGTAATGCTCAGTTGATCACTTAATACAAATAACTGGGTGAGGAAAAGGAATAAATCCAAACAGAATCAAATAAAGAGAAATACACGGTACCCGTGAGAAGGTCTTGTTACTCTGCTTTGATTGTTTTGCTTGCTTATTTTTGTTATTCAAAAGTTTCTTTTAAAAGTGAGTAAAGACTAATCTTTCCTGTTCCTTGACTGTCATCTAAGGGATTGTCACAGTGTACCACCCATCTAAACCACCATCTGTGCCGTTCACTGGACGCTATTACTAAAGTCTTCTTACTTCTCCAGACTGTGTGGCCTTTAGATTTGCTACTAATTCTTGAAGCCAATTACCCTTCTACCCTAAGTTCCAGTCTTGCCAAGTTAATGTAATGCTTATGTGGCCGATATTCACCCACCTGTCTTTCCCTGCTGTGATTTTTTCCTCCACATCACGCTCTTTTTGTTTGTTTGTTTGTTTGTTTTACCGGTACCAGTGAACTCACAATCAGGCGCTTGCAAGGCAGGCACTTATGCCACTGAGCTAAATCCCCAGCCCGACATCCTCTTTCTACTTCTGTCGCCCTTAGTCCTTGTCTTCCAAGCTCTTGACTCTCCTATGGTTTCTCTCTTGCTCTCATTAACTCGTTTTACAGTACTAAATGCAAAATCTGCTTCATCAATGACTCTTTTATGGTCATTATATCTATCACATTAAACTAGCCTTTTCTTCACATCTCATGGGTAAGTTTTCTCTCTCTCTGGTTTCACAGTGCTGATGACATATTTTAATTTACCAACTAGAAAGTATGGTGTATGAAACTGGTGACTTTTAACTATTTAGCTCACTATTTCCCCCCCTAAAATTATGCTTGAGTGATACTATAGTGTCTAAAAAGTTTTGGTTGGAGATTGTTCTAATTTGTTTGCATGTGTATATGTATCTACTAAGTTACAAGTTGCTTGGGCACAGAAATGAAATCTTGTTAATTTTCAGGTCTCCCTCAGAAACCCAAACATAAATATGTGATTCATGTTTGCAGAAGCTGTTTGCTTAAAGTAATCTAAAATTATTCCCTAATATTTTGGAGACTTTACTTAATTTTCATTGAATTTGTAAACCAGAAACTTAGTGGAATTTTCTGAATTAGTTAGTTTTTGAAGTTTATTATTTCCTCTTGCCCAGGCAAAAAGCATCATAAATGCTCCAGAAAGAGACACAGCTTCCTAATGATCAGACATGAAGATTCCTTCCTGGAAGTGACTCAGGTCACTCACGTTTCCATGTTCAATATTTCAGATTCAGATACAATGAAGTTTTACCGTGGACACAGTAAACGAGGCTAAACAGCTCTTTTTTCTGTTCCTTTCTAAGTTTATATCATTCTGAAAAACAAATATATATAGCATATGAGATAAATACATGTATAGATTATATAAAATAAATGTATATGAGATAAGTACATATGAAATTAAATGTCTCCTTCATGGATGGAATTATTAACCAGCTAAGGGAATGAAGCATGTATGAAAACAAAGTAAATTCTTGTTGATAAAGTGCAACATCAGACCCGCATGAATAATGGGAAAGATTTTTTTCTTAACTTGATTTAGTTGCTATGTGAATTGCTGCGCCCTTTGCATTTAAAGCTGCCTCATTTGTAAAAGGGGATAATGATGCAGACCTCTTCATAAGATCGCTGTGTCACTTAACTAATTAATACTGTAATTATAAAGTACTTAGAAAATATAATGCACTGTACAAATGCCAAATGTTGTTATTAGAATCCTTTGAGCACTCAGCTCATCTAAATTTACTACTGTAGCCAGGAAAATAATTCTAAACAGTAAGAAAATCTCAACTACATATACTAATTAGTCCAGTTTAAACATTTCTAAGTAAATGTGCCTCGTTAAAACATGCATTTTCGTTAAGGCCACCACTAAAATCATCCTTCAGAGTTTGAGTTGAGTTGCTTGAGGTTTGCATAAGATGAATTTGCTTTGGCTCTTTTTGCACGACAGTTTAGATTACACGTATTTTACACATGTATTTTCTGCTGATTCATTTGTTGAGTGAATATTGATAGCCATGGATTCACACAATACTTATCTTTAACTGAGAATACAAGAAGAGGAATCAGCATATTATGCTTTTCTCTGTAGTGAAAGATTTGAGAAGAAACAATATATTTTTTTATCTGTCATGCTATTATTGGAGTCCAATATCTATCAGGGGATCTTTACTGGAAAGGGCCTCTCCTAGATTGGAAGATGGAAGTTTAATGTGTGCTTTAAGGAAAGCTTGATTTTGACAGCAAGCCTGCATTATCTTTATGGGTTAAAGCTGCTGGTCCCAGAGCTGAAAGGACACTAGAGGAGTTGAATGCAGTCTCTGCAAACTGTAACAGTACATCAACCAGTAAGACACAGTAATTAATGATTTAGGTAGAATAAAGAGATCTGTGATTTCTGTATTGTATTGTATTGTATTGTATTGTATTGTATTGTATTGTATTCTAAGTATTGTATTTTTGGTTTTAAATTAATCAACTACTTAGAGAACTGCTTCCACATAATAGCATTTTATCCATTACAGTGGATATCTGAATTTTGTATTTAGCTATTTCAATCATTTCAGAAAAAATACATGCTAATTGGTCATTTGGATCACTGCCTAACATTTTTTTTTCCATGTAGCTTGCTCTAGAGCTGCTAGGCTGAGTATAAAACATAGTGCACCCCATTGAATAATATTGTCCAGCTTTTGTGAGTTCCTTCTGTCAGAGACACAAGCATATATTAACAACTGCAAAAAGTAATAATGACAATGATAAAATAGAAACAACTTGGAAGTTTTTTTTCTGTACTCATAAATATCAGTAAAAAATGTGTTAAGCCTCTGATTACTCAACATTCCATAGGACCTGATGGACAATGGATGACACAAGTTTTCCCTTGAAAACTATGAATAAGCCCATAAATGAGAACACTGTTGTGTCTACTGATTCTATGGTAGCAAATCTTATCTGGTGCACACAGATGACCACTCATTTTAAAGGTCTCCCCTTAATATCAATAAAATAGTGCTGGTACAAATGCATCAGAATATGTAGCTAGAGAGGCAATTTAAGGAATGAAACTCTGATCATGTCTATTTTTTATCTTTTGGTCATTGGACCCATCAGGTAATTTATATTTTCTGAACCATCACAATGAACCGAAAACAATCACTATTTACTTTAAAAATAAAATGTATTCTTGAGATTACAAAGCAATTGCCAGAGAATGTTTTACAAAGAAAAAATCATATTTTAGGAAAACTGAGAGTGTTTCCTAAGTAATAGAATCAATATGTCAATATAAGTATTTTGGAACATTTCACCTTTATAATAAAAATAAAGCATTCTGACACATGTTTACACCTGTCTTTCTCTTTTCATCTCCTTCTTCTTATATTATAGTAAGTCAAAAAATCATGCTTTTGAGTCATGAAATGTTCTTAATCTATTGTTATATATACATTCTTATGTAAAAATTTTAAAATTCAATTGCAAGAAGGAGAATTTTAGCTATAAGCATAATTGAGTTTTAAAAATCACTGAGATCGATTTTTATATTATACTCTTTTTTATTGTAAAAACAGAAGTTAGAAATGACAATTTCAAAAAATAATGAGAAATTAACAGTAGTTAATATACTGAATATTGTCTTAGAAGTAGTTGTGCAGTTTACAAGATTATATGTATATATATATTATGTATAAACATATATATGTATGCGTATGTATATTATATTCATTGTATAACACAATTTATACAATAATCTCTGAGAGAGCCTGAATATATTCAAAGGACATTCTAGGTAACATTTTAATTTGATACAAGAATATTTAAAATTGTGTAAATTTTTCAGCAACTTGAAAACTTCATTGATGGTCACACACCTTTGATACTAAGTACTATCTGAAGAATATAAAGGCACATATGTCATCAACTTGACTAATACTTTGATACATTGTATTTAATAAAAAGGAAAAGTTTCCATTCAAGAATAAATAACATAATTATGTGCCATTAGTCTTCCTTCCTCTATTTGCATTATGTGTCCTATCATTTGTGACAAGAATTTGAGTGATGACTATATAGTGATATTTTGATTGAGAAATGATCTAGAACTTGAGCAGCTGTATAAATCAACATTACCAGAAACCAAGAAAAGTCAAAAAATATGTCATATGAAATATTGCTATTTGCAATTACATTTGTATGGCAGGGAAATATCTCTAAGATTACATGAGTTGAGATATATAGGACAAACCCTAAAGAAGTCACGAAGTCTAGGAGTTTGTCTAGATCAAGTCATTCTTCTTAAGTCTTAACTTTCCCAGAGAAGATCTTCATTTTCACATATGATTTTAAATCCTGTTTCCAATTAAGGTGAAAAGGGTTTGTTTAGTCTTTCAAGGACTGTGTTAATTGAGTGCTTAATTCAACTTTTCCTTTCTAAAATGATGAAATTGAGACTTAAGTGGTACATGAATTCCATAGGTCAGCAGTCCCCAGTATTTTTGGCACCAGGAACTGATATTTGGAAAGATCATTTTTCTATAGACCGAGGTGGTTTGAGAATGATGCAAGTGTATTAGATTTACTCGGCACTTTACTTCTGTTCTGATTGTCTTGCACTATATAATGAATTAATTATTTAACTCACCATAATGCAAAAATTACTGCAAGACCAATCTTGTCTCCTTCAACTAGATAACTCTGTTTGGAAGTTGTGAGAGATGATGGTACTTGAAATGTGTTGTTTATGTTTAGTTTACTGCAAAGTCTGGTTTTGGTTGTTGTCATTGCAGATAACTCAGCTTCACAAAAATAAACTATTGGAAGTACAACTTGGCTTTCCTGTATTTTGTGACAATCAAGACATTTTCCTCTCTTTAATTCAGAATAAATAAATTTGAAATTGTCTCAAACATGATATTAAGGCCTCCATCATTTGTTATCTCAGGCAGTTGATCTTCTTCTAGCATGGACAAAGTTGATCCATGTTGCTTATTTACAAGTGATAAATGCATGTAGTCTGTCCTGATTGGAGATCTTTTGTGGTTGGGAAGTAATACTCAAATTCTTGAAAGCAGAAGTAGGTAATTGTGTACCCAGGGAAAGAAAGAAAGATCTAGCTCTTTCAAAAATCTTCATGAATGTTTGAAACATGTTAAAATTCCCAAAGTTCACTCATTGTCTCCCTAACTACAGTTTGACTTTGAATGCAGCCACTTTATCTGCCAACTTGAATATAGTTGTTGTTCTTCCTTATTGTGACAGATGGAGTATGCTGAGCAGGTTGAAGATGTCAAACAAATAAGAAATTTCTGCAACCTATTTTATGTTACTGAAAAATGTTACCAATGTTGACAGCGTTTTTAAAACAAATGTTTGACATGGCTATTGTAACTCAAAATTCTATCCAGTGATCACCCTTAAGAAACTATGTCATTTCTACGTGTAAAAGAAGACATGTGTGGTCTGTGTCTATCTCCTCAGAGACATTTGAACACACATGAGTTAAGGGTATGTATTTTAATATGGCTGATAATTTTAATTATATCTTGCAAGATATTGCAAAGTTAAGTGACCATTTTTACACCTACAGCATTTTTCTGTGGACGACATAGTGTGTAGATTGACAATGAAAAGCAAACTCTTTGACCCAAAGGATGGAACCAGAAATCCATCCAATCATGACAGCATCACCATCCATGAATATGTTCACTCAAATGGTCTGATATGCAATCATTGAAAGACTTTTGTAGTTCTGCTACTTTGATTTTTGGTTGGCATTGGAATGCATTAAACATGCCCCCATGAACATCTTGTTGAAAATATATTCCACAGAAATGGAAAAGAATCAATTTTGAGTCACCTGTAAAAAAATGGATGCAACTTAAACCCATAATGCTAAGCATAATAAATCAGATGCAGAAGCTTAAATATTATGGCTTCTTACCAAGGGCTGGTCAGATTTTGGATATCTGTAAAGGACAATGGGGAATAAAGAAAAAGAGACAAACTTCAGAGTACAAGGGGCACTGGGAGGAATCCACCTCTAGTGGACAGGCTTAGCTACCTCAACAGTTGGCTCACTTATTTGGCTAGCAGGAAGCCCAGGCAGAAGGATAGCACGTGTTTCATGGATGGTAAAAGCAGGAAATGGGTGGGTAAGGATTAAATTAATGAGGAGTCAGATTTTGTCTAACCCTAAATGCCTGTGGTTTTACAACTGTTCTCAGGAGATGCTATCTTGCCTCAGGAGTGCTGGGAGCATATGCCCTTCTATTTATCTCCTTGTTCCTGAAGCAAGGTCACATCAATC